>NC_134708.1:58914276-58986776 GCF_043290135.1 Rhipicephalus microplus
ACTTAAGTGTGCCAAATTATTTCCGTACCAGCCTACCTTGACCTGTAGCAGTAAATGAATGAGGTAGGACAACACGGGGCACAAATATACGGCACTCTGCTCTCCATTTTCTAGCCCTTCTGAGTCCTCTCTTTGCTACCAGCCTCAAGGCGTGATTTAGCAATGTGCCAACCTCCGTGTGTTTCGTTTTGTTTTCGTTTTAATGTCAGGTACACTTTATGTTATCCGTTTTTAAAAGAAAGAGAATTCTATGTTTAGAGCATTAAATGTAAAGACGTCCAAGATGTCACTGCGCCGCATCGGCAATAGAAAAAAATGAATTTTATACATTAACGCTTCTTTCTTCCCATAGTCCTTCATCCTATCAATTGCCTTCTCGTTTGTCTTCATAGGGTCTTTTTGTTTTCATTTCAGATAAGCAGGCCATAGTTGTTTAATCAACAGTTCATATTGTCACACGTATGACGCTGTCACTCCAACGTATGGCATCCAGTAGAAGAAGATAAAAATGTTGTTGTGGGCTGAACTCTCGAGGTGCCCTGTGGCCTGTAATACTGTGCACTCTGTGGTTTGTAAGCTAGAACTGCTTTATTCGACTAAATCTTTCCCCTAACAATAATTTAGAAAACTGTGGTGTTCATGCAAGCGTTGCGAGAATCCAGAAGAACCCAAAACCATAACAAATAGATTCTGTTGCGAGTGCAACCATGAAATAACTATCCGAATTTCGCGACACACATTTTTGGAAGTGTGATTTCAATGAGGGTCATTCCTCTCATAATCATATCATGGTTTTGATACGTAAACTCACTTGTTATATTATTATTATTATTATTATTATTATTATTATTATTATTATTATTATTATTATTATTATTATTATTATTATTATTATTATTATTATTATTATTATTATTATTATTATTATTATATTGTTGTTGTTGTTGTTGTTGTTGTTGTTGTTGTTGTTGTTGTTGTTGTTGTTGTTGTTGTTGTTGTTGTTGTTGTTGTTGTTGTTGTTGTTGTTGTTGTTGTTGTTGTTGTTGTTGTTGTTGTTGTTGTTGTTGTTGTTGTTGTTGTTGTTGTTTAGAAGTGCGCATTTGTATAATAAGCTCAAATGGCAGCAAGTCGGCAAAGTGGGCTAGTCGCGTGTGCAAAACACTTCGCAGCTTTCAATGCACGCGAAGTCTTTCATACAGTATAAGCTAGTATGGGCCTCCTCAGCTAACCCGTGTAAAATTGTAGGAATTTCCGTGGAGTAATCGTCTTTCAAACGAAAACTAAACAACATATGTGGTGAGGTCTTGTACTTTGTAACTTGTATTTTGATTGTAGTATTGTGCAGATTAATATCGGTGCGTCCGTATGTTCTTTGTGCTTCACGGTGTTTAAATTTTTTTGCCGATTTCATTTGGTTATGTATTTTCATGTGAGTGACGCCTAATTTTGCAAATGTGCTATGTACACATTTAATCTTTTTTGTGTTTGTATGTAAACTTGCAAGCAACTCGTATCCAATTTCTATGTGACCAATGTATTGATTTTTTCCCTGTTTCTGTCTGTACTCATACCGAAACTTAGCACGAACTGCGAAGAAACAGGGGCCTTATTCAGGCTGATTGCTTTTAGCCCTTGTCCCTGCAGTGAGCCCTGCAATGTGCTTACTGTAAATAAAGTACTCTTACTCTTAGTTGTGGGATCGTATTCATCCCAACGTCTCAGACTCCAGTATTAACTCCAAGAGCCCAATGAATCGCGCAAGAATCAACGCGACTCTTCTGATCTCGGAAGCCGTGCCGTATTGCATTTACATCTTCATCCCACGCAGTCTTTACGTGAATACAGAGCTCACGTTCCACTGACACGCCAGCACAACTCTTTTTCCTGCTACTAGATAGTCCTCCTTATTTTCTTTCTTTCCCTAAGTCGACTCGCTGCTTATTCCTGACTATTTCAGTGGACTGAGTTAAGCTAGTGTGCGAGAGTTAGGGGCTGTTTGCCGGAGGCTACGACGCGAAGGCCTCTGAACACTTCTGTTTGATCAACGACTCAGAAAACCTCGGCGCGCACCGCCGATGCTAGCTGCAGGCGGTGCATGTTTTGCTTTGGAAGCGGGTTATCGGTGATATTTTTGTCTGGGCTGTGGCAGTTTGTATAATCAGTTCTTTTTTCTTGCGTGTACAACTACTCTCTCTGTCATCCTGAACTTTGTTTTGACAATCACTCATTTTTCCGAGAATACGAAAGAGAGAAAGAGAGGGAAAAGGGAAAGTGCTTTCTACGGCGCGCTCTTAGGGGCCGCGCTTCCTTTCGAAAAATAACCCAGAATGCTACCACCCTGTCGCGTCTTTTGTGCTGGCAAGAAAGAAAAAAAAACTCCCGTAACGGCCTCCATAGGGGCAACTCGCTGAAGTGTCGTAGCGTAAAAGTCAAGATGCCAGCTTCGTAATGACATTTTACGGTTCTCCTGAATTTCCCTTCATGTTTACCCTCCGGAGCATCTTTTGAGGTCCTACGGCTCGCGTTTCTTGCTCAACACTCAGAAGGAAAAAAAATGCTGTTTCTTCGCTCGCGTGTACTGACATAAAGCATTCAGAGCTAGAGACGCTCAAGTTTTGTCTCTGTAGGTGAACAGGAATGTTTACGCAAGTTGTGAGCCATGCGTGGCACAAAGCGTTGGATTTATTCATCATTCGTTTTGTACGTTTCTTTGGGGCGTTCGCGTTAGATTGAAAGTTAACTTCTCTGACTAGCTGTGACGAAATGTCACTTGAACCTATGTGACTGCTTGGGCTTGTCAGAGAGTATTCTTAGATGAGGCAAGATATTGTAGGTGCGCAAAAAATAGAAAAAAAGTGAGCTAGGACACACCTTACACCTAGCAGCAAGTTAAGGCTCACATAGCAGAAATATGTGTACAATCGAACAAGGCAGCTGAAAAAAAAGAGGAAGAAATTTGTTATAATTGCCTGACACACGCGCTGAAAAGCAAGTTCAAGTCAAAATATACTCATACTCGCAATCTAATAGGTTCAAAGACCTTCTTCATTTAAATTGTTTTGTCTGTTTTTTTTTCTTCTCAGGCCCTTAGCTTACACTGAACGGACTTAAATATTATATTTTATTTTACGGAGTCATATTTAGTGGGCAGTGCAGCACTTCAGTATGGAGATGGTTCTTATACTATTATAGAAACACGTCATTAGTCACTACTTTTTTTCTTGTAGTCGTAACTAGAAAGTAGCAAAGCTATCTCAGAAAGTTGTACACAATATATAACTCCTAAATAGTTTTTTTCCTCTTCTAAATCGTGTTGTTTTGCTAATTTGCATGACAAAAACCTGCCGTATGCATACGCAATGCGTGTTCCTAATAGAACTGGTGTAAATGTAGTGTTATCATCCTACGTAAATATCCACTATCGTCTGTATTTCATGTTTCAAACAATAAAGAACGAAACATCACAAATTGTTCTAACCTGTGTTAGCTTTAGTTATGGCAAGATTAGAAAGATAAATGATGAAAACTAAAAGCTGGACACATTAGGTGATGACACTCGCCGCAATAGGCGAGGGTGAGAGAGAGAGTCTTTATTATAAAAATAGATTTTTGCTGGCATCCATATTTATTTTGCGTCCTTATTTGCATCCCTATTCCTATACTAGTGGCGTGCCACTCTGTATAGGAATAGGAAATGGTGATAAATGATGTCAGAAAAAGGGGAACAAATAACAACAAAAAAGAATGCAAAAACATGAAAAGTACAAGTGAATCTCTGATTTTTTTTTTTTTGCAACAAGCGTGTCGGATAAGTCACATTTTAGCTGTGCAAAATAACTATTCAATAAAGCTTTCCGCACTAAGACATTTTCTGACAGGCAATCGAATAGTGTGTGTAAAACTGGTCACTGTATTGAAGGCTGGGCAACGGGCCTAATGGGCTGTTAACTGTTGGGGGCAAATCATGACCATGTGTCACTCGGACAATTATTTCTCGTGCAATTGATTTCACATTACGTGCACGCAAAGTACAAAGCACTTCCCCTCTACCCACCCACCCAGCCACGCAACGAAGTATCACGTGAGGATGCACTGCGTCCGGAATCAACTCACCACTATGCTATGAGATAACGTCATGTGACGTTGCTTCGACATCGTTCGCTTAGTCAACGCTGTACTTTCCGACTCTCGTGAGACATGCAAGGCCTTCAACTTAATAAATGCTTTTAGCTCGCCAACATGTCACACCAGTATGGAATCATATCCGATTACAAAGCAGTACGGAGAGACGATATGAGACGACGCGCAGACAAAGCGAAATGAATGGCGACACAGGACGACAGCGAAATAAACCCAACGCCTCAAGCGCTGTACGCAGTCAAGTCACGTTGTGTTTATCATCAGACGTCAGCAGAGACTCCTACACCAATCTGTACGGACGACGCCTTCGGAAGTGGGTATCCTTTGAAGCGAAACACCTAGCCTCGGGCGGCTGGGCGGCACCAGGGTGACCAAGTTTGCATGTAAACGAGAATGGCCAGCGCAGTTTGTCAACTTTGCTCGATCTACAAACGACGCGAGTACTGCTGCGCTCGACAATATTCTGTTTCATCGAAACTCATGCAGCGTTGAGAGTGCTGCTGCCTTTCGAGTGTTCTGATTTTTTTTCCTGGGCCTCGTGTCGAGTTCTCTGTATCACAGTCAAAACGAGTTTCTCCACAATGTACATTGTTGCTGAATAAGCTTTACTCATCGACTGTTTTTGGATTGTTTGTCTCTAACGTTCGCGCATGTTGGTTTGAAAGGCAAACATGGTTTCCTGACTTGTTGTGAACCGTTAAAATGAGCTTGGTCTTTTTTTCCTCTTGATCCATAACCGAGCCCAATTTGAAGTTTGTTCCCGCTTTACTCCAAGTATGAACACTGTGTCTTATAAGTACGCCCGTTTTTATACAGGTTTCTGGACCGCTTCAACACAACTTCGAATTTTCTTGAGAATATGAACATACAACTGTACTGAAAACTAGTCCAAAGAAGTGGAACAGAAAAGGAAAAAGAATCCGAGATAGCAAAAACATTTTTTTTTGGATATGCACAAAACCTTTTTTGAGACTGTTTATGCATTCGAGGAATAAGATACACAGAAAAGAATAAATAAAATTACATTCCATTACTATATATGTTACTTTGTTTCTTGTGACGGCGATTTTGCGAGGCATTAGTACTGCATGTGAAAAACGAGGTCGATGAACATCTCGAATTTGAAAAATTTTTTCCGGTTCACTGCGTAGCCTTGTATTTATTTTCTCTGATAGAAACATGCAAGCATGAAACGCAATCGTCAAATGATCGATGAACGTTTTTTTTCATCAATTATTTAGCGCATAACGGCATCCAGCCCAATTTATAAGTGCAACGCAAAAAAAATTATCGAAGAGAAAAAACCATAGGTCCAACGCGTGTGGCCATAAGCTGTAATTGATGTTTTACTTCAACCTTTTTTGCCGATATTTTGCATCCTTCTGCCATGGTCGAAGTGGCGAAGTAATGGCTGTGAAGTTAACAGAACCTGGAACTGGCGAAAAGCGGCATTACATTCAGAGATCTACGGAAACGGAGGGTTCTTGCGCAGAAGATTCGTGAGGGCTGGCAATATGATTCAGTCACACTCAGTATCCTTAACAAAACCGGTTCGGACACCCGTTTAGAGACTTTTATAAGTGACTATTCGCATTAACCTCTGCGGTATGTTTTCTTCTATCTTTCCACTTTTCAGTGCTCCTCTATTTCCCCCGCCCGAAGGCGCTGGCAGGCATTGGGCCCCTTTCGGTGGCAGTTGTCACCCTATTTCCTCTACTTCCTCTACGGCTTCGTGGATCTGGGGCGGCGAATAATAATAATAATAATAATAATAATAATAATAATAATAATAATAATAATAATAATAATAATAATAATAATAATAATAATAATAATAATAATAATAATAATAATAATAATAATAATAATAACGATTATAACCATAATAACAATATGGGAACCTTTGTGCTTCCTTGTAGTTTGCAAGCCCCATAAACGCACAGGTTAGTGTAAACGCATTAGAAGTTTCATAGGAATAACAGGCAGTGCAGTGAAGTCCCACTGGCCTACACGCGGCGTACGCAGAGGATCATAGTCAAATCCCACATTCACCTACTTTGCCAGAAAGTAGTGGCACACACTGGATGACGCACACTTAATGCTTACGCCCACGGCATACGTTTACGTCGCAACTAACAACTGACAGTATTCGCAATATCAAGGTGGGAACAAACAAACAGGCGAGGAAACTATTGCTTAAAAAAACAAAGTCGAGCGTAGCTGAATCCCTGTTCACACCCGGATCACTCGCTTCTTGCTCGTCGTATTTCCCCGCGTTGCACGTAGTCCAATGTGGGGCGAAGAAGCTTATTCCACACGGTGCGGGCGTATTTCACGAAGAAAAAGGCAAAAGAGGGAAAGCCAGGTTCTGGCGCGGATGCAACGACGCAGTCATTTATAATACAAGGCACGCTTCCAGACTCGGCAATCCTGCTCTACATCATCGGAGGTGCAGTGCCGCAAGAACCCGGGCGAGGTTTCTGGTGCGTGTTGTTTCGTAGTAGTTGTTCTTTTTTTTTTCGTTTGCAACGCGTTCTTGCTGGCCGCCAGTTTTACTGCAGTGTCGCTCCGCTACTTTGCCATTTCGTTCACACTTGTGCGTCGCCGGAGGAGACGCTACGCCGCCGTCCCTGGCCTTAAGTAAACAGAGAAGCAAAACGAACGAGCTAGTAAGCAAGCCACCGACGAGCTCGGAGACCTTGAAAAGACAAGCCCGAGCCGTGAGCAGCGGACTCTGAGATGTTGGGTTTACTTTTCGTACGTGTTCGCACGCGTTTTCGCCTTTCATTTGCTTCCACGAGACATTCGCGGCGGGAGTTGTTTGCCTTGAGCTCAGAGTGCACCGGCGAAGCGTGGTGATGCCCGCAATGTTGATGCGGGTACGTTAAGGCGCAGAGAAAAAGAACAAACTCACGGGGCCTCTTAAACATTCGCCTCGGATGACTCGTAGGTGCATGTTATCATTGCAGCCGTTTGGACGTGTTGGTAATGCATTTGGAATAGAACTAAAAAAACGCGCGCAAAACACGAACAACAAATACATTCGTCGTATATTTAATTATTTTATGTTTTTCTCAAAAATTAGCGTAGAGTGGAGGGAGGAGGAGGAGGAAGCAACAAAAGGGAGAAGGCAGGGAGGTTAACCAGAAAGACATCCGATTGGCTACCCTATAGTGGGGGATTAGGGAAGGGGACAAGAAAGACGAGAAAAAGGGAAGAGAGGAAAAAGGGGTGGGGGAGAGACTGACAGTCATTTCACTGCAGCGCGTAGAACTCCACCGCGTAGAGTGAATGTGTACTGTTAAAGACAGCGGAGCTGCTGTGTGTAGCGAATCTGCTAAGAGTATACAATCCGAGAGCGCGCTGGTTCATAATATTTTGGGTCATGACATAGATTTCACGCCGCCTGGGAACACTATATTTAAAATTGAGGTCACTCCTGTTCTTGTTCTGTCATCATTCTCGTCCTTAGTTTTTGCACTGCAGTACATATGTGTTACCACCTTCCACCAATAATTGGTAATCCCTAATAATTCAGGCATATCTTAATTCGTTCACTCTACAAGTAGTCGCGTAAGCTGTGTAAGAATGCACTGACACCATGTAGCATGACCAGAACGGGTCGGTTGAGGAATTTGGATGCCGCCTTGCTGCGCAGTGGACGAGACTGAAGTTGAGAAGCGGCGGGTCGACTTCCGCACGAACTGATGTCGTCTCTGCTACAGCCCCAGCTTCGCGAGTGCGAGGTTGCCTGACGATAGTTATAGCGCGAGAACAAAACGACGACACAGAGACGAGAAAGACACGAAGGATACGAACACTGCAAGGTTGCTGTTTCAATTTCTCGTGGCGATATCACCATGTGCCTGCAGGGGGTGCTCAGAGTTTACCGTGCGCGGTAGCCCAAAGGCATTTCGCTGGTGGACCCAAGGGTGCGGGTTCGATTCCCAGCTATGGCAGCTGCATTGTGATGGGGCGAAACTAAAGAACGCCTGCATGCTTCTATTTAGGTACACGTTAAGGAACCTCAGCTGGTCAAAATTCACAGTGTTTCACTATGGCATGTCGTAAATATTATTGTGACTATTTTTGTTAATTTTGCCAGTTAATTGAAGTAAGAGATTATCGTCTTAGGCTGGCTGATTGGTGTTGTTTTAAGTCATTCCAAATAGCCGGTAAAGTAAGGTTACTCAGTCTGTATGAATTAAGCAGGTCTTGTTTTAGTGCAAAAGGGGCATACTAACATATGTCTCTAAATCGGAGGCTAAATACCAATAATATAAATAACAGAAAATTATTAGAGAGGTAGAGAGGTTAACTAGACTAAGTCAAGCTTCCTACACCCCACGGGGGAGAGAGAAATTGGGGAGAAAACCTTGCAAAAAGATTAGGGGACCCTGAAGCTTCATTTCCATGAGTTGAACACGTTAGCGATATCCTGTTCGTATCACGTATACTACAAACACTTAGTGCATGAAACATTGTCGAACTCGCTACGCACTCACTACGTGGCCTGAAGGGAATAGGCGCATCAGCGTGTGTGCCTTTTGCAGTGGGTGATCAGCTTTAAACCATGAAGGCATTACGATAATCACATGTTTTGACGCCCGCTGGCAATGGGCGCGTGTACCACGTATTATTGCTGCAATAGATCATGTTGCGTTGTGAAGCATGTTTTCAGGACGCGTGTGTTTGTAAAGCATGAAAACTACTTTCGCTGCATCTCCAAGCAGAGTAAGTTCTTTTCCCTGTACTCACAAACAGACGCATGGCCATGTGGTGGAACATCTCCTCTCTATCTTTCATCTCCCCCATCCCCCTCCCATGCGCAGGGTAGGAAACCGGCTGCCTATATGCTGGTTAACCTCCCTGCCGTTCTTTTCCTCCTGTTTTCCTTCCTTCCTTCCTTCCTTCCTTCCTTCCTTCCTTCCTTCCTTCCTTCCTTCCTTCCTTCCTTCCTTCCTTCCTTCCTTCCTTCCTTCCTTCCTTCCTTCTTTCCTTCCTTCCGCTTGCCTCGCAAACGACCCGGTTTCGGTCCCTACTCTGACCCAGTATTTTTTTTTCATTTCTTTTATTTGCAGAGCTCTCAATTTTTCGGTTACGCATAAGATGATAATTTTTCGCTCACTACCAACAACGCTGGCACCGGCAGTGGCACCGTAATTTCTGTGAAACGAGCTAGTTAACGTTATCGCGTGAAAAATTTATGCCAATAAATCACCGCAACTATAAGAAATTTATAACCACGAAGAAAAAAAAGAAAAATCGAAACTGCATGCTTACAGGGCATCTGCTAGTGGATTTCTCAGTAGGAGTGTTGCTCACAGTGCATCGAATGTGTAAGCGCGTTTTCTGGTATCTCCAATCTGGGATCAATATTTTGCGGCAAGATATTGTGTGTGGGGGGGGGGGGGGGTGCCTGGTTTCGGCCAAAGTTTCATGATGTGTATCCCAGTAAAAAATATGCAATTAAACCTAAATGAAACTGTAACAGAATTTGACAGGGAAACAAGCCTTTGATCTCGAATCTTCTTTCAGGAAAAGCTGGAGGTCGAGTACCTCAAGGACAAGCCGGTATCCCTCAAGACTTTCTATGACAATTTGGGAACCGCAAGTTCTTTGCTGGAGACAACGTAAGTGATACTCACTGTATTTCTGAAACAGGTTCACATTCGACCTAGTTACACTTAGCTTTCCAATCTTGCTGCCGCGCACTTGCAGAGTATCATGTTACGCATATCGTAGCAATGTAAAAAACCACTTAAAAGAATGAAGTCAGGAAATCTATAGGGTGCCCATTGTTCGTAACACAACTTACTGTGCAGGTTTTCGAATCGGAATTGCAGCGCCTTATGTAGCTTGCAAGATTATTAAAGTGTCGCAGCCTAGCAAAAAATGTTTATCTAAGGTGGGGAAAGAGGATTGGGAGGGGAGGGACAATACTTTATGTGTGTTGGTGGGTGTGTGTTTGTATGTTGCGTGTATGTGGCGTGCGTTTGTGTGTTGCATGTCCGAAACTTCCTAAGCACACGGGTTCTTGCTACGTCTCAGTACCTTGATCTGCTGAAATCGTGCCTCGCACCGTGTGCTCGAGAAGTTTTGGAAGCTTTTATGATCAAAACGAAAGGTAATAGCTGTGTAAGTGAGACCTCGAAATCGCTTTGTAGTGCATACTTGTCTTTCTTGATGTATAAGGTGTGCTAGCACTTTCAGTGTTTGTGCGCGTCTGCGAGTCTTGTTCGGAAAGCCTCTTTAAGTGACGCTCAGTGGTCAATAAAACACCTGGTAGTTTGCGCTTGATCTATTTGCGTGTCTTCATTGTGATGTCCCTTTCAAGTTTTGTGATATTATTTTACTGTATGAAATGAAACAACTAGCCCCTCAAGACGCCCTTATTTCAGAAATGCATGTCAAAAAAAAAAAACACTGCCCAAGTACTCGGTACAAATGGTTCACCAGCGAAAGCTGAAATGTACGACCATGGTTTTTGGTTTTGGTTTTTGCAGCACTTTGTTACAAAAACTTGCGGTTAGCGAAAATGCTGGTTTCCTTCACAGAAGCGAATTATTCTCAATTATGCGCTCCAGCTACGGCAAGCAAACGGCGAGCCGCCAATTTCTAACAACGAGAATTTTTTTTTTGAAATCATACATCGATGTTCCCCCAATATGTTTGAAAACGGCCGCTAACAGCTACCTGAATTGAATAAATAGTATGAGATATTTATTTAAAACGTATTCATGTCTTTTGTTGCATCATAGATTACTTTGGCCGTAATGTTGGGTTCGAAGATATTTTTCGATATGATACTTAAAATTGTTGAAGGTTTGTGTCCCAGAACCACGATATGATTGTGAAAATTTTGACCTCCAGTGTTTTAACCACCAAAATTTTGATCACCTAATTGTAAGCGTTCGGGCATCGCAAACGTCCCTTCTATCCAAAGGCAGCCGCTGCATCCGGGATTCCCTCCCGCGTCTTTCGAGTCGGAATCGAGCATCATAGCCACCAAACGAGCATAGAAGGTTTCTTTTCAAGGACTGACATTGTTACATCTCAACAAAAGTGTGTGTCGTTGGCTAATTATTTTGCCGGCGACCATTGTGTTTACAATGTTGATGTATATGCAATCATTTATTGCCGAAATCTCATTTTCTTAGTTGCTTGTCGCGTTGCTAAAGTAGTCGTATGACGCATTGGGAGCATTGTCTTTTTTTTTCACGTCATGTACTCATGTTCACTACTGTCTGGTTTACACTTCATCAAGGCTTTGTTTTCAGTCTCGACTCGCTCTTTTCCATGAAAGACAGTAAACTTTCGTACCAGGTAATAGGATGTCTTATGATCCTTCACGAAGCGTTATGTGCACCAAGCCGGTTAAGTTAGACCTTTGTAAGGTAACTAATTCTACGCCTAGCGAAACTACAGCTTTGCCTTTTTATTCCCCGTGGGTAATGAACTCTCGCACGGTCGAACGTCCGCTCAGGTGCCCCTTACGGCAAGCATCACGAATTCAGCACTTTTCTGAAAAAGCGTTAATACGCTGCTCGTTGTCGTTGATTGTTTAACGTAATTTGGGTTGAATGAAGGCGTTAACGCGCAAAGCTCACGAGGCTCCGCATTCATTCGAATTCCAGGCTGGCGTATGCTTTTCGCCGAGTGACCGTAGCGAAAGTCGGGAATAGTTAATAAGGTCCGGTGTGCCACGTGCCGAAACCACGATATGGTTATGCGGGATGCCATAGTGCAGGGCTTCGGAAATAGGAACGATCTTCAGTTCTTTAACGTGCACTAACATCGCAGAGTAAATCGGCCTCCAACATCTCGTGCCCGTCGAAATGGGACCGCCTCGGCCGGCATCGAACTCTCGACGTTTGGCTCAACAGCTGGTCAACGTAACTACTGTACCACAGTGGCCCAAAACTCGGAGATGGCGCCTATATCATTGAGAGTAAAATTAGAAAACGTGAGAATGATGTGTCGTGTTCAGAGAAAATCGTCGTCAATAGAATATCATTCGTGGGGCCCCGCCGTGGTGGTCTGTAGTGACTAAAGCACTCGGCGGCTAACCCGCAGGTCGCGGGATCGAATGCCGGCTGCGGCGGCATTTTCGATTGTGGCGAAAATGCTGTAGGCCCGTATGCTAAGATTTTGGTCGACGTTAAGGAACCCCAAGTTGTCGAAATTTCTGGATTCCTCCACTACGACGTCGCTCATAATCATATGGTGGTTTGGGGATGTTCAATGCCTTATAATAATATTTTCATTACTGATGCAAAAAAAGTTTGAGGTAATCGAGACATTTCGGTTATAACATGACATGAAGCATAAGAACACATGATAGTTCATCGAGTTCTGTTAAAAAAGATAAGGCCTGCATAGACACTGACACAAGCGTATCTCCGAAGTACAGCGACAGACCATTTTCAGCAGACGGACCGAAGTGGGCAACAAGACGTCAAAGCATAACTCCTCACAATTTCCGCCAACGTCCACAATAGAATAGACTCTTGGTGGAAAAGTTCGAACGCATCGGCGTAGACTAACCAATGAACACGCTGGACTCACGTTCTCGCTAGCTTTCACTCACTATCCAACTCATTCGACCACTTATCACCAACACACACATTCATAATGTCAACGAGAACTGACAGACAATCTAGCGAAGGAGTGTATAGTGGATGTTATCTGTAGCAATAATGATACAAATCAGAATAAGTTGGAGTAACTTGCCTAGCATGGCGATTCAAGCACCTCTCTGTCCTCTGCCTCTCACATGTGTACGTATTTTGTAGCGCTAAATATAAGCCCGTTATGTAATGAACGACTCGCCCAACGACACGTCCTTGTCGAGAGAGCTTTCCGCCGACATGCACCGAACCTGCAATGCTAGAGTAACACGTCCGATGTTCTGCCGGTGTATCACAAATAAAAACGAAGTTTTAAATGATCTACTTGTCCTTCTTTCGTTCATTCATACAGCCAGTAACTCACGCAGCCACTCACTATGGATCAGTCATCTCGGACACAACTTGGCTACTTCGCCTACTCTTGGAAATCCTAACAAGTGAAGCGGCTCACTAGTGAAGAGATACACTTCAGCTATTCAGCATAATATACTATAGTTGTCTGCTTCCGTTGGTGCACTATACTATACAATGACAAAGGCGAGTGCGCGAAAGGTCGGCAGCTTTGTTACAGCTGATCCAATGGCATATATGCTGTCTTAAAAAATGCCACCGATAGAGAAGTGGCCTTAATCTCATGGCGATGATATGAAGGCTCGCAAGCCTTGGAAAAAGAAATGTTAAATGTGCCTAATGTCGGCGGAAGAGTGCAGTGTTGAATTATTTTGTGTTTTGTTCGATCGAGAAGGCCTCTTTATTACAGCATTGAACTTTTTGGAGCCGGCGTATAGTTAGAATTGATCCATAAACACAAGTAAGCAGTATCGTTTACAGTCTCCTGTGCTTTAACAAAGATCATAATGGGACTGTTCTTCAAAGCGTAAACGAAAATTGTAAGTAACACCAGGAGCATAGCTTTTTCTTTCTTTTTTTGCTTTAGTTCTCACTGATATACCTGCGTATCTTACCAACCAAAAACACGTCTTTAAGAACGCACAGTAAAAATAAAAAAAGGGTAGGTCAGAAATCAAAACTGCAACCAATAGCAAAGAGGCATTTCAAGAAATACGCTCTCCAGCTGGCGAGGCTTCACTGGTGATGACTTCCCATTTTTCTTCTGCTCATTTTTTACTCTTACACTTCTGTGTTTTTACTCTTCACTCACGGGGGACTCTTTTGTAAATGGCGCTGACCATCCGTTTCCCTAAATCTACCGCATCCGCGTGGCCTGCTACACCTTTCGTTCTCGGGATAGTCATTCCCCGCCTCCGTGGCTTTGCACTGGATATGCCTCCTTTGGTTTTTTATGTCCACGACCGAACTCATTTCCCGGACCTCGGCTCTTCTGCGCAATTTTGCAGGCTCGTCACCGCTATAACAGAGTGAGCGGGGGGAGGGCACGCGAAAGCGGGAATTCGACCCAGCCACCAGCGCTGGCATGTGAGTTCCCTGATCGATGTACCTTCGTAATCCCGGCGTCTCGAGGCACGTTTTCTCCGTCTCTCCCACCCACTTTTTCCCTCGCCACTTCTTGCCTCGGGGAATGGGCGAATACTGACAAAGAGCCCACCAGGAACACACCAAGAGCACACCAAGAGCACACTAAAAGCCCCCCCCCCCTCCCAAAAGCACACGCAAGTCACAATTTCTCTCTTTTTATTTCCCTGCTTTGATCAGTTCGTGGCTCAAAGCAAGATCCAAGACGTGTTGCTATGAAGTGACTGATGAGGAAGCATGTTGCCTTACAATAAGAAGCAAAGAGAGAGAGAGAGAGAGAGAGAAAGTGAAAGCCAAAAAAAGCGGAGAGTGAGGAACCGCACAAGAACGAACGTAGACAGTCGGCGACGTGAAGAAAGGATCAATGGCGTGAAGCCCGCACCACCGAATCTGCACGCCCAGACGCCTCGGAACACAGCGTGTTAGGCGACTCGTGTTTGATGTGTGAGCAAACACTCGAGTCGATGTGCATATGGGTGACGTCAAAACGATCAAACCCAAAAGGAGAAGAGGGTTTGTAGGGACCACTTTTTTTTATTTCTTCGGCGGTTCTGGTTAGGAGGGCGCAGAGGTCTGCGGTGTGCGATCACGCTTGCTGCTTCTCCGGTTATAGCAGGAAAGACAACCGAAGCCAACGCCGACGCCGAGGAAAGCCGTAGTTGAGTCAGCGATCACTATGCAGCATTGTGGACGAGCAAATTCGATATACCTCGTTCATTACCTGCCAGCCTGATATGCAACGATGTCAAGTTCGTCCGACAGAAATGAATACGAAAAGGCATGGAGACGGCTTTATAACTAACGCTGAATTAGTCGATGCCCTTGTTTTTATAAAAACAAAAGAAAGCAAAACGAAAAACGTCTGGCCATTTTTATGACCACTGTCCTCTCCCACATCAGTCGTTGACTGAAAATAAAGTTTGTAAAATAAAAATGCGTAGGCATATTAATTAACATTACATATGTAAAAGCAAAGTGCGCACATTCGATGCAACTCGCTCAATACGCATCTCGTATGTATGTAAGTGTACTGAAATCGCTCGAATCACTTACTTTGCTTTGCCACCACTCCATTTCTTTTTTTTATGGAAGTAATCGACAGGAGAGGCTGATACCTTCGAGGCGGCAACGGCTATCTTTATCACTTGGTAAATGAAATATGCAATACCTAAAAGAAGTACTAGATCATAGATTAGAGCGCATGATGTGCCAATTCATCTATGAATCGTTGGGTCAATCGGATCACACAATATTTGACTCAGTTATCGTTCGGAGACGCTCGAGTAATGAGAGAATCGAAAGTAGGGAAAGGGACACATTCGACGTAAAAAAATTTGCGAAGGGATTATTCACTTCACGCTCTCGCATGACGTCAAACAGAGAAACCACTCACAGCGAACGAAATAACGTTATAATTGTCTTCGTCACCATCACTATAACAATGACAAATATCAATACAATCACAATCATCATTCTTCTTTTTGTTTAAAATTCTGCGCCACTGGTCTTGATGACTGTCGTAGGCTGTACGTTCAAGTTTAGGGTAAATGCAAAAAGTTTACAAACACAATGACCATCACCGCGCTTTTCAGAACACGTGTGTTTCACTATGAGAATAGTAATAGCTATAAAGTAGCACACGAGAGCACGACGGCGTGAATTTATCAATATTTTACGCTTCTGTGACAGGTGTACTGAGCATTTATGAACTACGAGCTGAGTGTCAGTTCACATGAGCACGAGATGTGTGTTTGAATGAACCCGTGGATTATGTGGCACGTCTTTATTTCAATTAAGCAAAGTTTTTTTTTCCTGTATGAACGGAAAAGCCACGAGTATTAAAATCTTCTCGATGGGCTTAACGTTTTTTTTTTGTTAGGTGCCCGAACTATGACGTCCAGCAGGATAATTCTTTCGAACTCGATTCAATGAACGCCCCGATGAAATTTGCGTTTACCAGATCAACCGAGAGCATAGACAGCTGACAAATTTATAAGATAACGGATCCGGATTTTATAATAAAATCGGCGGCATGAAATGTTTTTTGCAAGATCGACCGAAAACGAAGAACACCTTATCCCCACCCCCTCTTTTTTTACAAAATTGCAACGTGAGCCATGATTGGTTTAAATTTACACCGACTCTAGAACTATGTATCCGCACAATAAAATTTTCAACCTATGCGTTCCCAGCTGTTCTTTACTCAATTAGTTAGCGACTCCTAAATGACTAAGTCGTGCAAAGCACACACTCGTTTGCATCTTCTCAGCTAGGACGTCACAATAGGTCCGTGTCAGTTTTAAACAAATATGTCACTTAGGGGATAATGTTTTGCGAATGGACAGTGTGACCTGCTCGTAATCGCACGATGTCGTTCTTCAGGAGACGCTTAAGAAAGCCACATAAATACCACACAAACGTCACGCCGACTAGCTGGTGAAAGCGGGCTTCACCTTGCGCTTCTCTGCATTGCGCTAAAGTGTCATTACAAAAGACTTAAATAGGGATCGAAAAAAAAAAAACTGTACTCTTTTCTTACTTACTCGTAGTCATCGGCGGTAAGGGCATCTATTCGCGCAGTACCAGTACACACACTGGCCTTGAAAAAACATGGCGTCCCCTACGAAGACGCTCCCAGCACCCGTCATGTGCACCGCAACTTGTACTGACCACGAAAAATGCCGCCGGGGAAAAATAAAAACCATATACAACGGCTGCGATAAAGGAAACAAGACAGTCGAGCCACCCACGCTGTCTGTAATGCCATCTCGTAGACTAAAATAGAAGGAATATGTTGGAGGAGAAGGTTGCGGATATGTAAGGAAAGAGTTACATAAAAGAGTAGAGAAAGAGAAAATGAAGGAGGAGCGCGACAGGCTGGCGGGCGCAGCTCACCGTGTGATGCCGTCTTCGCCACCACATCATCTTGCCCGCCGCGGTGTGCAACACGTAGTCGATCCCCTACAGCCCCCTACAACACACAGGCTTGCGCCGACGGCAGCGCGCAACAGACTACCACCACTGCGCGCTGTCGCCTAGTCGGGCCAGGGTCGAAGCCGTGAGGAAGAGAGAAGCACATTCCCTCCTCTCCACCGACCTCTCTCATCCTCTCTTCCTCTTCTCTTCTAACACCCCTAGATTCAAAATTGATCCTCTCCGGGTCTCAACCTCGCTTTCCTGTCCGGGAGGGATCCATTTCGAGGCGCCGAGGGGCGAGAAGGGTGATCAGAGAGTCTGAAAGAGAGTGAGGGGGGCTTCGCTCTCTCTCTCTCTCTTTTTCTTTTGTATGGAGTGTGGCGGCGTTCGCGCCCTAGCTTCTCTCGGACGAAGGCCAATGCCAGGCCACGGCGCGCCGATCAACACAATACTGCGCGGCCCGCCGCCGCAGTCTGCCTCCCACTCCCCGTCTCTCCGGAGAAGCGCAGCGCCCGGTTGTTGCAACAAGTTGCTGCTGCCTTCGCCTCCGCCGTCCTTCTCATCCCCTCCTCCTCCTCCTTTCTCACTCTGCTCTTAATTTTTCATATCGCACTCATTCTTTCATCTCTGCGTTCCCCGCTCCGAATTAGCGACACGTCCTAAATGCATGGCGAAACAGCAGCATCGTTTTCTCTGTACCGGTTGCAAATAACACGCAACACACACTCCGTACCACGTATCGCCGCTTAAAAATACCTCGGCGTCAGCGCGCCTCGTTTTAATCGCGTTAAGGGGTGCAGCGGCCGGGTGCTTTAATCAATTACCAAGCACTCCAGAAAGGTGTGAGAGCCGAGCAACAACTTGTTGCGTGATCGATTATCGCGTTTCCTTTTTTGTTCTATTTATCTGTCCTTTGCTTCACTTTTCAAATGCCGGTATGGGTTTTCTTTTAGTGAAAAGACTTCATTTAACCGCAGAGGCGTGTCGGAATGGCAACAACGTGTATATTTATTAGTGCTACTACCACTACGGCGCCCTGAACTACCGACGCAGTATAGAAATATGAGACAACACGGAATTAGGGAAGTCTGATCAACCAGTTTGCTTTATTGCGAACCCACAACTTAGTTAACTAGCTAGTAGCCAGCAATACTTAATTTACTTTCTCCGCCAGAGTTGCTTATCTGGACTTCTTAATTACCGAGAGAAATTAGGCAGTTTCCCTATATGCGCTGAATTCTTTAACCGAGAAAATTTTGTTCGCCGTGGTGCAGCCGTGATGTCGTGTTCGGTCGAGTGTTTGATCCCAGACATGGCGTTCGTATTTCGATGGAGGCAAAATACTACAGGGCCCGTGTACAGCTTTGGTGTACTGTGTCATGTCAGTGCACGTTGAGCAACAGCGCATGGTCGAAACTATTGAAGCGCTCCAGAACGGCGCCTGGTCGTAATCATATAGTGGTTTACAGACGTAACACCCGAAGTAGTATTATTAACAGCAAAAAAAAATGTTTTCGCAGCGTAGCGTGGAAGCTTCATGTGTGCAGTAAGCACAGGCATGACGTCACGAAGGGCAGTCACATGACCAAATATTCGACTGCAGTCGTAGAGCTGCGTTAAAACACACTGGAGAGAAATATGGCACTAGTGTCTATCGGAGCTGCAACGGATGAGGTGTCAGGCATCACGGTATCACACTTGTCTAGAGCGGTGGAGCGCGTAGCTGTGGACGCTATTTGTGTCCGTGGCTGCTCGAGATCGGAGACGAACCCCTTTTTCAGGGAGCTTGGCGAGTACCTGCTGGCCCCCCTCCCGCACGTAGTCCTTGGAGACTTTAACTGTGTGGTCGACACTGTGAGGGATATCCGGGGACCAGGTTGCGGAGGCTCAGCCTACCGTGCAAAAGAACTGATCAAAGTTCTCGAACGCCTCCGACTTTCAGACGCATGGGTCCGCCTCCACGACGACGACTTCGGCCCCACCCGCGTGTCGAGGGTCACCCCTAGCCGGCTAGACCGCGCGTACTTACCGGAGCTCCTACTTACATCCCTAACAGCGTGCGAGGTGGTCCCGTTGCCACCCCCTCAGGCCGCTCTGTCTGATCACGCGCCACTGCTAACAACCCTCCGTGCAAAGCCTGGCCCCAAACCAGCCGACGCATCGTGGCGCCTGGATTCTGCACTACTAAAGGATCCGGTGTCTGCACCACAGATCGAGACGCTCATAGAGGCCTCGATTAGAGCATCCCCCCACGTAACATTGACTACCTGGGACGACCTCAAGGAGGCCTGGAAGGTGCTCCTCCAAGACGAAGGCCGTAAAAGGAAAAAGCGCTTGACGTCCCAGATGAACGAGTTACTGCGCAGAATGCGTATCATTCAGAGTGCTGACACCCTCACCTCCTGTATACGAGATTACCTAGCCTCGCTCAAGGTGCAGTACGAACGGCTTCTTCGGGCAGCTACTGGCGAAAAGCGCGCGACTTGGGCCACCTCGAACGAGCGGCCAGAGGTAGTCTCACGCGAAGTAAGGGGAAACGGCTCTGTGCGTATTGCAGAAGTAAAGCGCCCAGATGGTACCCTCGCGACAGACCCGGTCGAGATCGAGGCGACCTTCTTGCACCACTTCGAGACAGCCTTTCACGAGCCGGACGCCACGATGATCGCCTCGGAGCCAGCGTCCCTGTCGGAGCTGTGTAAATTCCTTAAGCGTCTGGAAGAGGATGAATGCCCGACTATGTGCGGCGCAGCGACGTTACCAGAATTGAGGGCCGCTATCCAGTAAATGCCACCAAACTCGGCTCCTGGTGCGGACGGCCTCACAGAGGGCTTCTACGCCACCTTTTTCGAGAGCCTATGTGAACCGCTCCTAGCCATAGTCAACACGGTCCTCGAGGGACACGCGAAACCTGCCTCCTTCGGCATGAGGCATGTAGTCCTCATTCGTAAAGAAGGTGCACCGCCGAACGACCCTGCTTCTTGGCGCCCGATCACGTTGTTAAATGTAGACTACAAGATCGTGGCGTCAATCTTGAACAGCCGACTAAAGACCTTTTTGCCGGATATTATTGCTCCACACCAGGCTTGCGCAGTCCCGGGCGGATCAATGTTCACCAACCTGACCACGACAAGGGACGTGTTCCAGTACGCTTCGGAGAAAAGAGTCACTGGAGCCTTTTTTTCACTTGATCAGGCCAAGGCTTTCGATAGGGTCAGGCACACCTACCTGTTCGAAACCCTGCGAGAGTTTGGCCTACCGGCAAGCTTTGTACAAGTGATAAGGCTCCTGTACTCAGACCTCAGGTGCCACGTAGTAGTAAATGGCTCCACGACGGACACCTTTCAGTACACGAGAGGGATCAGGCAGGGGTGCCCGCTTGGCCCAACCCTCTTTGTACTCGCGATAGAGCCGCTACTTACATCCCTGGCAAGCGATGCGCACATCCGGGGCCTTCCTCTCACAGGAACTGCGGACCTGAAAGTCCTCGCATACGCTGACGATATCTCCCTTTTTGTGCGAGATCCAAGCAGTCTCGAGCGCTTTCACCAGGTATTCGCGTCATACGCCCTAGCATCAGATGCACAGCTAAATGAGAGGAAGTGTAAAGCCCTCCTATTCGGCCATTTCCCGGCGCACGTGATCGGCAACTTCGAGGTAGTCACCGCTATTAAGGTCCTCGGTATATACTTTTCCAGCGAGGGAGTTACGGCCTCAACGTGGTCCCGAGTCGCGGACAAGGCTGCACAAGTGTCAGAGAGCGCTAGCCTACAAGGCCTGACGCTATACGAGAAAGCCGTAGCCGTCAAAACAAGCATTTGCGCCCTAGCCTCGCATGCGAGCCGAGTAGCGGTGATGCCCACAAGAACAGCAAGCCAGTTGACCAAACTCATTAACGCATACCTCTGGGATGGGAAACCGCCACCATTGAAGCAAAACTTGCTACAACTGGCAGTGTCAGAAGGGGGTCTCGGCCTACCACATGTGTTGACCACGAGCAGAGTCCTGGCCCTGAAAAGCGCCCGCATGCTCGCGCGCGCGAGCGATTACCTAGGGCGCAACCTACTCCTCTACTGGAGTGGAGTGAAGCACGACTGGCTGGATGCAGGCCGCCACACCGGGCCCTTTGCTGAGGCACCCGCGCCCTTCTATAAAACGGCGTCGGCTACCTGGCGCATGTTGAGGCAAGAAGTGCCCGAAGGCGATGTGGATGAGGACCAGCCAGCGCGCATCGTTGAAGTCATCACGCGGAAGCAGCTGAGCGACACTGAACAAAAACGAGCCGAGCGCGCGAAGCGCGAATTACTCTCGCTCCGTTGCGGCACCCCCCGTGATGCACAGGATTTCCTCCTGAAAAAGGCCTGGGCCGTCCTCCCCACCAGACAACGCCTGCATAAATTTGGAATAGTCCCGGATGCACGTTGTCCGAACTGTCACGCAGTTGAATCGCAGGATCACGCGTTGTTCCAATGCGTGGCGGTGAAACCCGTGTGGCGGATGGTAGCCCACTCCTTTGGTATCCGCCCACCTCCCCACCACAAGCGCAACAAAGGTGCCTTCGGCCAACTTGTGCTGATCTTCACGATGCTAGCTATTTGGCAAAGGAGATCGCTAGCGGAGGCGCGTAGAAAGCCTGTCCGGAGCGCGTTTCCGGTAGTCTCGCGTATCCGGCGGTTGCTATGGGCCCACCTATCCGGCGAACTCGAGGCCAGCGGCGAGGAAAACTTCCTTCGTCGCTGGCATACCAAATTCTTTTTTCTGAGGAATGGCAAGCTAGCCGCCCCAATCACTACCTGGTGACCCCCCTCCCGCTGTCTAGCACATGCGGAAGGGGACTTGTATATATATATATATATATATATATATATATATATATATATATATATATATATATATATATATATATATATATATATATAATATATATATATATATATATATATATATATATATATATATGTATATCTGTATCACCTTTTTCATTTCATCACCCCATTGTCGTTGTTATTTGTAATCGATTCGGGCAAAGTGTGCTGGTCGACACTTGAGTTAATTTTTGTATAGCGCCTTCTTCCTTGATTGGCGCCTTCAGTCAGTTTTTTTACGCGCAGATTGTTGCTGATGCCTTATTTAAGGGGAGACAAGACCCCCCCCCACTCCCTTGTACCCCCCCCTGCCCCCCCCTCAGCCTCAAGGCCTCTTTTATACTTCCGGGCATGCACTTACCGTGTACGAAAGCAGCATTGTTTCAGGCGACAAAAAAGAAATAATACCTAGAGTTGTACAGCACTAAGTCGCTACTTGTTCCAACCGCTTGTTGAGAAGACCTACCACCGTGCATGTTTAAGCCTGCTGGAGCACCACGCGCTGTACAGTAAATAGAGGGGTACGTTCCCCCACATACATTGTACCTCGGTAGTGGTGCTTTCCTGATTGTACATGCACCCTTTGTAGTCGTGAAGCTCGATGTTTTTGTCATGTACTTTATCCTTGGTTGGAAGTCAATAAACTTCTCCTTGCTGCTCGAGCACGTAAGCTAGAAGCTTCTGCTCATGCTCGATTTACAGTGCAAGGACCTAGCGTGCCATACGACTATATGCATGATGATGCTTTTGACGTCGTTCTTTTGCATATCATCTGCCGGAAACGGCAGCTGATACGGCCAGCTGGGTGTTCTAATGATTGATATGCGTGGTGTCACGTCCCAAAACCACCATGTGAATATGAGAGACGCCGTAGTGGAGGACTCCGGAAATTTCAACTACCTGGGGTTCTTTAACGTGCACCCCAATCTGAGCACACGGACCTACAGCGTTTCCGCCTCCATCGGAAATGCAGCCACCACAGCTGGGATTCGATCCTGCAACCTGCGGGTCAGCAGCCGAGTCCTTTATCCACTAGACCACCGCGGTGGGGCAGCTGGTGTTCTAGGCAAGCGCGGTCCCTTCTTTAGATGTATTTGCCGAAGCTTTGATCTTTTGACTACATACGACATTTGGACTCTTTAAAAGGAAAGTTATTTAAACAGTGGACACGTCACGCATGAACTATAGTGGACTCCGGCTTCTACTGTACTGCTATTAGGAAATCGCGGCTTTGATGACATCGCCAGAGCATAGTCCCGTGGCCGTTAGACTTTGTGGGTGGGATAGCGAAGCTGTTTTAACGTTCACAGCCATCTGTGCACAAATAACAAGCGAGCCTGCATGTGATATACAGTTAACAATAACATCACATCAGAAACTTCGCGGCGCACCATGTTGGTATACTCCGACATCGTGTGTTTGTGTTTGGAAAAACATTATTCTATATTAGGACTCTAAATATATATTAGTACTCTAAATTGTCTATAAAACAAGAAAGCTATAGCCTATAGTGTGTTTTGAAAATTAGTTCAACGATTTCAAGTATTTCCTACTTAACTATAGGAGAGCAGGGAGCCGTCCTGATTAGAGGTAAACTGTAAGTGTAGTTAAGACATGTGTGTTTAGAAAAAAGCCACAGCTTTGCCGCGAAGGCGTTGCAATGAACGCGATAGCAACAAATTGGAAGGTCACGCGCAGAATGGCAAGCAGATCGAAATGTGCCCCGCGTTCCTCACGCGCAAAGGACGCACGAAACGTAATCACATGTATAGATTAACACGAATAAACGTCTCAGATGTTGTGTCGCTGTGTCTGAAAAGCGCGCCCTTTTTGCAAACGGAGGCTGTGCAACGATTTCAGTGACCTTTATGCGCCCGGTAACTACAACAGAATCGTTCCGACAAAACTCAAAAGTTAGCCAAGACGTGCGATTCTTCCCAATGTAAGATAAGGCAAGAAGTGTGGCACTTGAAACTTTAATATTTGATTTGCGTATTTGTTTCTAGATTTTTATATGTACCACAATTCAGATTGACATATACATTATAAGCAAAAAAATGTTTTCTCTAATTTAGCTATTCTTGCAATCGTATCGTTGTTTTTGAATAAACCGAAGTTATATAGACGACTTTGTTTGCGATTATGTATTGATGCGACCTGAATCATGCCGTGTTTGTTTAAAAAATTTTACTGAGTGGCAGCGGTGTGGTCCTGTGTTTAGAAAAAGTGGTTGAGGATTCTGAGTACTTGGTTCTCTACTATGACAGAGCATAAAGCCGTCCCAGGGGCCTAACACTTGATGAGGCCCTGTTGACAAAAATTACCGCGTGAACACACCTACGGGTAATCCACCACTACGGGTAACCCACCACCACCACCGCCACCACACAAAGCGCAGTGAGAGGGCACAGCTTCGGCGCCGCATGTGTGCTTAGAAAAAGTCCATTCCATCCTGGGACGCAGCAAACCTATCGAACGATTGGTTGATTGATATGTGGAGTTTAACGTCCCAAAACCACTATCTGATTATGAGAGACGCCGTAGTGGAGGGCTCCGGAAATTTGGACCACCTGGGGTTCTTTAACGTGCAGCCAAATCTGAGCACACGTGCCTACAACATTTCCGCCTCCATCGGAAATGCAGCCGCCACAGCCAGGATTTGATCCCGCGACCTGTGGGTCAGCAGCCGAGGCCACTACGGCGGGACACCTATGAAACGATCGTCTATAAAACAAGCACAATAACAAACAAATGACAAAGCATAATCTACATAACACATTTACACAAAAGTGGCCAAGTCTGTAGGGTGTCCTTAACATATGTTACTAATGACTACATACACTACAAATGTACACTGATCACAATATGTGCAATGTACATGATGATATATGTACAACATTTACAAGAATTGGTGAAGATGTTAGCAAGTACATACAACGGGTATCAAGATTCGTGCAATTTACATAGTTTACAGCGTTATAATGAAGAGCATATTTACAAGAACTCACATCCATATGGGTCACCCACGAGCACATAGAAATAGAAAACACATACAGATTACATGCGCAATTCAGACACTGACAGGTGACCTGGCTATAGGAACCAGGTCAGGTGGAAGACTAATCGAACAGGTCTGTCAACTACGGACAGAAAGCGGCACAACCATTGCCGTAGAAATTCTTCCTCCCCAAGGAAGAACAATCCTCCGACATAAACGGTAGAAGTTCAAAGTATAAGCGTTCCAGAATCGGAAAGACAGTGCGACGACGATGACCTGCGCAACAGCTTCGCACCTATTAGACCACAAACAAAAAGCTCCCGCAGCTATTACAAGGCCTGCAAGGTGACTACGCGAGCAGCGACCAGATGTGACAAGGTGATTAACACCTAGGCCATGAAAGCCAGTGATAACGGCCTTCCAAAACACCTTTGCAATGACACATTGCTGCAGCACTTGCTGGTTATACCTCTGTAACGGGCTGTCCAGCTTTTTATAATATTTCTCTCTCTCACTCTCTCTCTCTCCTGTAACGGGCAGCTAGGACAAGTGTAATATGGAACCATGCCCCACTTCTCCAGTCTGTCCGGTGTTGGGAGTACTCTCCGTCCAAGACCCCACATAAAGTCATGAATGTGACCAGGCACAAAAAATGCCGTTATCGCGCTCCACGAGACACGTCTCGATCGTGCTAGACGGGCTGGAGGAACCAGAGGAAGCAGAAGAGCCGTCATTGTATCTACAATGCGGCTTTCGAGAATGGCCACATCGGGACAAACCTGCTGCGCGTGTCGATAAAATGCTACTGCCGTGGAGTAAAATGCAGGCACGTTAAGTGTTTGCGGTGCAGAATTAAGCCGTGCATCTGGTAGCGTATCTTGGTGCCTGAGAAATAGCAGGCAAGATCACGTGCGGGGCACTGATCACTGTGCAACAACCGAAGTAAGAATCGTAGGAAAACAGTCGGCAGCGAATCCACTGCAGTTTCTCGGTTGACCAAGTGCTGCTCGGCAAACCAGCTCTGTTCCACCTGACCAGAAAAATAAGCCAATGAAGGATTGCAACGACCTAGTGATTCGTAATGGGGGATGTACGACATGAGATATGTACCATGCGCGACTGCAAAACACAACTTGTGCTAAATACCTGCTTCGAGCATCGGTAAATCATACTCTTGTGCTTCCCGGACGTGTCTTTTTACATCTTCGACTACTGAATTCCACAAGGAGGCTGATATGCCGTAGCAAGTATAATAAAACCCCAGAATTCGAATGGAGTCACTTTTTTGAACACCGAAAAAGGAACTTAGGCAGGCGTCTGGGGAGCCAATGAATAAATATCGACATTTTGAAAAATTTAACGCATCACCTGAAATCGTGCCATATTCAGCAAAACGTCGTAGGCTACGGGATAAACTGTCCTCGTTTTTCAAATACGACAAAATGTCCTCGGCAAATGGTGTCACCATCACAGTACGTCTACCTGGAGGAGGAAGGCCTCAAAATCATAGCGTTTAGTGAGCGAAGGATTGGTTCGAGGCTGAGTAAAAAAAGTGAAAGGGATAGAGGACAACACTGGCGAACCCCGTGGGTAACAGAAAATGGCACACTCTCTAAATCATCAAGAAACAATGTGCTTTGTATATTTCGGTATGCGTTTCTGAGAAACTCAATGAAGTTTGGGGAGAAGCCAAATGCTGCCATTACGCTAAATATAAAGCTATGTTCAAGGCAATCGAATGCCTTTTCTTGGTCACGTGAAACCAAGAGTCCCCGAGCTGATCTTGCTAACGGGTACGCAACTATGTCACCGTAACAAAGAAGATACTGTGGATTTCTCTTCCAGGAATAGAGCACGCCTGATGATGAACTATTAAGGAAGACATCAGGCTTCTTAAGCGTTGAGTGGTAACTGCTGCGAAAGTTTTGTAATCAACGTTGAGGGGCGTTATTGGTCGCCACTCCTCTGGGTGGACTGACGATAGGTCATGTTTAGGTATTAAAACAATTAGATCATCATGGAAGCTGTCAGGGAAAAAAATTGTCAGATACCACGTACAGTGGGAATGGATGATATGCAAAGCATGAATGAGAAATGTTGATATGTCACTTTAAAATCAGCACAACGTTACGAGGTGGAGGTAAATTATACCGTACATGACTTCCATGTCATGATTATCATGTTTGGATGTGTCGTTTACCTTCGTCATCTATTTACGTCACGTGACACCAAATTTAGTATATGTGAAGCTAGCGAAACGGCGACGAGTGCATCATAAGTGTGGCATGTAGTCATGTTGTTACATGACACGCATGTAGTGATTATCATGTTTGGATGTGTCATTTACGTATGCCATCCGTTCGCGTCACGTAATACCGAGTTTGGTACATGTGAAGCTAGCGAAACGGCCACGAGCGCATCATAAGCGTAGCATGTAGTCATGTTGTTACGTGACACGCTTCTCTTATTTATTATGTTTGAATCAGTCACATACCTTCGCCATCCATTCACGTCCCATAATACCAAACTTTGTATAATTGAAGCTAGCGAAACGGCTGCCAGTGCATCATGAGTTTGGTATGCACTCATATTTTTACATGACACATCTCATGATTATCATTTTTGCACCAGTCACATACCTTCGTCATCCATTTATGTACTGTAATACAAAATCTGGTATATGTGACGCCAGCGAAACAGCCGCTAGCGCATCATGAGCATGGCATGTAGTCATGTTGTTACATGACACGTATGTCATGATTTTTATGTTAGGGTCTGTCGCTTGTGTTCGCCATGCAATCATGTCATACCATACCAGTTTTGCAACACGCCATGTGAAATAAACCACCGCAAGGGCTGATTTGATTAATTTGTGGGGTTTAACGTCCCAAAACCACCATATGATTATGAGAGGCGCCGTAGTGGAGGGCTCTGAAAAGTTTAACGTTTTAATTTTAACGTTTTTTAACGTGCATCCAAATCTGAGGACATGGGCCTACAACATTTCCGCCTCCATCGGAAATGCAGCCGCCACAGCCGGGATTCGGTCCCGCGACCTGCGGGTCAGCAGCCGAGTACCTTAGCCACTAGACCACCGCGGTGGGGCACCGCAAAAGCTGCGGGACCATGAAATGTAAATCATGACATTTATGACATACACATGATGATTTTCATGTTATTACTAGTCAAATATATTCTTCATACAGTCATGTTATGCCATACCAAGTTTGGTATCGATATCATTATCGAAACGGCTAGGAGAGCTAAAAGTCGTAGATAGATAGATGATAGATAGGTAGATAGGTAGATAGATGATAGATAGATAGATAGATAGATAGATAGATAGATAGATAGATAGATAGATAGATAGATAGATAGATAGATAGATAGATAGATAGATAGATAGATAGATAGATAGATAGATAGATAGATAGATAGATAGATAGATAGATAGATAGATAGATAGATAGATAGATAGATAGATAGATAGATAGATAGATAGATAGATAGATAGATAGATAGATAGATAGATAGATAGATAGATAGATAGATAGATAGATAGATAGATAGATAGATAGATAGATAGATAGATAGATAGATAGATAGATAGATAGATAGATAGATAGATAGATAGATAGATAGATGTCTAGGTGGTATAGCGATGTGATGACATTGTCGTACGAGCCATGATGGCAAAGTGAGCTAGAAAAACTGATTGATCACGTGCCGGTGGCAACGCAGTTGGTAAGGATCTGGTGGCCCGAGTTCCTAGTGGACTCGGCGGGTTAAGAAGCGAGCTTTTCGCAAAGCGCAGAACCTCAGGGTGAGCACATGAATTACGTCTGCAACGCCAAGCAGCCACCATCAACGACGACGCTGCAATAAAGCATCGAAAACGACCCCGTAACTCTCGCTGCCATGCGCGCATCAAGAGAGTTAGCCGATCAACCTGAAGAGCAATACGCAGCTTTGTGGCAGTGTCTGCTAGTTCTTCGGACGTACGGCGTCTAAGTGCCCACCCTGCTACTGAGCAGTGTAAACACCACTGCGTCTTGAGCGCATCCCACACCTCCAGATCGGATCCCAAAAGAGAGGCGCGCAAGATTCTTGATAAACTGGAGCGTGAACGAGTGTCTTGCAGAATGCGGATGTCAAGACGCCAAGGCCTCACTGATGATGAAAAGGGAAAGCAAGCCTCGAGCGTCACTGGTCGGTGGTCTGATATATAAACAGGGGATGATGGTAACGTTACTACATCGGAGTGCGATACGTAAGAAGCTAGCGCGCTCGGCTCATATACAATCTGACTAGACGATATGCTACGCCGTCAAGTCCATGCATACTGTAGTCCATGCACTAGTCTGTACGTATCTATCAAAGTGAAATGTTGGACCGGGTGACGCAGCTCCCACGCGTTCCATTCAGAGCGACCCCATCCTGGACCTTGCACGTCAGCTTGCGTGTCTAATACGCAATAAAAATCTCCAGTGAATGTGACATGACGACTGTCTAGACAATACACGTCCAGGCCAAGAAAAATTTGTTAGACATTACTCCTTGAGCTGGCCTATAAATACGCAAAACGCGCAGCTTGGACGCAGTCAAAAGAGCCAATACCCCGTCCAATCTCGTCACAGAAAACATGATGATTGCGTAGAAGAGCCTGGTTAAAAGTAATAATTGCAACTCTACTGAAACGGCACGTCGCGAAATGAAAGTCACAGTCTTAAATAAATGCGCGTTTGAATGCGCGATGGTAAAAAAATGGGTTTCTTGTAAACACAGAATATCACAATGTTCTGCATGGGCTATGCTGATAACTTCGGCTTGCTTTACTGGGTTACGAAACCCTTGAACACTTGAAGAAATGATTTTCAGGGTGTCAGCCAAATTGAAATGTTTGTGAGTGACTGACCTGGTCGTGTTTTTCGATTCAGTACCTCGAGGATCTGTACGAGGGAAGTGGAGTGCACACACTACAATGCACATTTCAACCTTCTAGAAGAGGGTCGAGGTTTCTTCGGTTGCTGGGACTCGGAGCGGCTATCCTGGCTGCCGTCCGAGCTGGTGCCAGACCTGTGAGCACGCTTGACATCTCGTGGGGCTTGTATTTTCACGTCACTTCCATCTAGGCTAGAAGAGAGTCCGATGTTACTGTCGACCCCGAGGCTGAAGCTGATTTGCGATGAATCAGATAGTGGTAGGGCTGCAGCGTTAACGTTGTCGCTACCTCCAACGACCTTGATCACGGATTGCTTGTCAAGACGCGTCAGTAAAGAGCTCCCATGGCGTCTTCCTACTTTTTCAAGGAAGTCGCGAGCCTGGCTTCGGAATAAGCCAATGGGCTTTCCTCATTTGGTTTCAATTCTATTTCACGCTGGCGGAACACCAGCGCCCGTAGACCTCGCAACGTCGGCGTCTACTGAGCACTCAGCTGCTAGATTTAACGATGAGTCCGATGCGTCGGTGCCTACAAGTGTTTCTTTCTCGGCTTTGGCTGACGTCAAACATGGCACGACATGTTTGCCTGAGACAGACACGAGGTCAACCGCGGTGGCTTTTGTTGTCGGTGAGATTGGCAAACATGGTGCGCTCGGGTTGGCTAAGCTGCACACTTCTTCTCCGTCGTTTATTGTAGCTCTCAGAATCGAATTCCGGCGTTCTTCTTGTACAGCTCTGGGTTCTCGTCCATCTGTTGCCGTTGGTGACATGGACGGTAGGGTAAAAAAGTCCCCACAGCAGCATCTGAATACGAACGACGCACAGGGCCGACGGTGGTAGGGTGGCCATCTCCACAACCTCGGCAGGGGTGGTCTCAACCTTCGCTTTCGTGTCCATGCACACCACAGCGACCAGAGAACGGTCCTGTGCACTGTGCTCGATAATAACCGCTAGAGCCCCACCAACGAAAAACACGCTGCAGACCACGGTAGTCGAAGGTGACTCGATGAACAGAAACGCGAAGATAGTTGGGGACAGGAGTTGTGGGACTTCCATTCGGACAAAGCGTGCGCTTGTTATAACTCCGCGTCTTGTGCTCATGAAGCCAGCGGTCACACTCAATACCTTGCCGTATGGGGACAAAGCCTGGACGAGTACCTCGTTGGAGACGAAGGCGGGTAAAAACAGGCAGGCGACGTTAGTTACCTGCGGGTCGACAAGAACGACAGGAATACACTCGCCACCGATAGTCAGGTAGCCAGCGTCGACGATGAGAGTCATGGAAGCCATGCTCTTGACAGTTACTTGGAAGCTCATGCCTCCCATGTGCTGATCGCAGTGTACCTCTGAGAGGCCAACTATTGAGGCCGTTGCGTCGACGACGGTCTCCGGACTGATCCCCGCAGGGACAACAACGTCGAAGGCCTGCGCCTTCGAAGGCGCCCACGACGTTTAAGGCCCTTGGCTAGATAAGAAAGGGAAGTTTATTGTACACTTAACTTGTACCTACACAAACAAAACATCCAAAACAAGTTGTTACGTTCTACCGGCCATAGGCCGGCCGCGGTGACAAGGAAATCAGTCGATGTGGCAGTGCAAACCAACAAGCCTTTATTTCGAGCTCGGAAATATATATAGGAAAGCAAGAGGAGAGAAAGAAGGAAAGTTTTACAATGACGCATGCGCCGAGGGGCGTCATTTGGCCGGACTTGTTATCTGCAGCATTCCTTCCCCCTAGGAGCCGTAGCGTTCCACGGGCTTTCTGATTCTTGTGGACCGACGTAACTCGGGGACAGGGCTTTCGGAAAGGTCATCCGCTTCGCATTTCGGAGCATCCTGGGTGGTTCGGTGTTGTCCCTCGGGTGGCGGTTCTTCTGGAGTCGCTGTTTCTCGGCTTGCACCTGTGTCGGATGAACGTTTTCGCACCTGGTCGACATGACGTCGAACGACGCCGTCTTCCGTTGCTACAGTGACGAGACGTGCCCCACTCGTCGATTTCACTTTGCCTGGCGTCCACTTGTCTCCAACACCGTAGTTGCGCACATAGACGGCATCTCCAGGAGCGAAGTACCAACTCGCAGACTCAGCACCTGGATTCTTCGGCAATTCGTGGTTCCTGGGAGAAAAGCAAATATCCAGTCTAGTACGCAAACGGTAACCCAAAAGTAGCTCAGACGGCGAAACCCCTGAAGCTTGTGGCGAATTCCTATAGTTACAAAGAATTCTTGACAGAGCCGTTGACAGTTCTACTCCGGGCATTCTCTTCAACCCATCCTTAAGGGTTCGCACGGCGCGTTCTGCGAGCCCATTGCTTTGAGGGTGGTAAGGAGGGGTACGAATGTGCTCGATTCCATTTTTCTGCACAAATTGAGCAAATTCTGCCCCTGTAAAAGGCGTACCGTTGTCGGTAACTATGGTGCGCGGTAATCCAAAACGGCTGAACAAGGTTCGCATAGAATCCACCGTTGCATTAGCGGTTGCTCGCGATACTGGAATGGCTTCTATCCAATTGCTGTGTGCATCCACGATTACCAACAGCATTTTGTTGGAAATAGGTCCTGCGTAATCTGCGTGCAACCGCGACCACCTCTCACGCGAAATTGGCCAACTGACGCGGTTCCGTTCCGGGGGCATAGGCAAAGCTTGCACACAATTTTTGCAGTCTGAAGCGGCCCTCTGGATGTCTTGATCCAGACCGGGCCACCAAAAGCTAACCCTTGCCCTTGTCTTCATGGTGGACGCTCCCTGATGCGATTCGTGCAACAATTTCAATAGCTTCTCACGCGCCGTTCTTGGTATCACTACCCGATGGCCCCAGAATAACATGCCCTTCTCGACAGACAACTCATGTCGCCTTTTCCAGTATTCGACCATTTCTCTGCTGTCACCCGCGACGGAAGGCCATCCTTCAGTCACGTACCTACATACTTCTTGTAAAACGGCGTCCGCTTCTGTGAGTGCTTGAAGTTCTTTGTGCGAAACCGCGGGCTCGTCCAGCTGGTCAATGAGAAGCACCATTTCCGTGAGGTTTTCCGTTTCTGCTTCCGGCTCCTGCAAGGATTGTGGTAAGCGGCTTAGGGCATCAGAGATTAACATCTGACTGCCGGGTTTACAAATAAGCTTGTATTTATACGCGCCGAGCAAAAGCGCCCATCGCTGAATGCGTGCGGCAGCCATAACAGAAGTCTGACGGTCCGGTCTCAGTAGCCCCAGCAAAGGACGGTGATCTGTTACTAACGTGAACTCCCGACCCAAGAGGTAATCGCGGAACCGTGTCACGCCAAACACTAAGGCTAAAGCTTCTCGCTCGATTTGAGAGTACTTCATTTCAGCTGAGGTGAGCGTTCGTGACCGGAACCCAATTGGCCTGTCTTCGCCATTTATACGGTGAAACAGGGTAGCACCGACACCGTAAGGGGAAGCGTCGCATTCCAGCAGCAACTCCAGCTGCGGATCAAAATACGTTAGCACTGGGGCCGAACACAAAGCGCTCTTTGCCTTCTGAAATGCCGAGTTTTCTTTCGTGTGCCAAACCCATTTTGCGCCTTTTTCAAGAAGCTTATACAAAGGTGCAAGCACAGTGGAAAGATTTGGCAGAAACTTATTGTAAAAAGTGACCATTCCTAAAAAGGATCGCAACTCAGCAACATTTCGTGGCAACGGGGCCAGTCTGATTGCGTCGACGTTCTTTTCGAGCGGATGTAGTCCCTCGGTATCAATACGATGTCCCAGATACGTCACCGACGATTCACAAAACCTGCACTTTTCTGCACGAAGCTTGATGCCGTACTCGCGGAATCGCTGCAACACTGCTTCCAGATTAGCATTTTCATTGTTGTTGCTCTCGGCTATCAGCACATCATCCAGATATGCCTGTGTCCCTGGCAGCCCTTGTAGCACCGATTCAATCTTCCGTTGGAATATCGCAGGAGCTGACGCGATGCCAAACGGCAATCTATTGTAGCAGAACAGCCCCTTCGGTGTATTTATCACTGCTAGTTTCCGCGAGTCTTCATCTAGCTCGACCTGGTTGTATGCATCGCGAAGGTCCAATATACTGAATTTCTTCCCTCCACGTAAATTTGCAAATATGTCGTCTATGACAGGCAATGGGTACTGCTCAACCTCGCACACTGGGTTTAAAGTCACCTTGAAATCACCGCATATGCGCACCGTTCCGTCCTTCTTCAAAACTGGAACAATGGGCGTCGCCCATTCGGAATGAGGAACTGGAGAGATTATGCCAGCGGATACTAATCTGTCAAGCTCCTTTGACACTTTATCGCGAAGTGCAAAAGGAATTTTTCTTGCCTTGAAAAACTTGGGGGTTGATCCGGTCTTGATATGCAGTCGGGCCGGCGGACCTTTCATGAGACCAGTGCCCTCAGTGAAAAGGTCAGCGTTTTTCTGGAGCAGCTTCGGAATGACCTCCTGGGCTTGGCTTGACCTTGAAGGCTGCGGATACACGTTGAGAACCTGGATACATTCGTCGGTTAATTTTTCAGCAGATCCCGACCGCAAAGACTGGGCCCCTCGCAGTCTAAAACAGTCAAAGTACATTGCACTGTTGTACCTTCGTAGGAAACCGGCATTGTTATTGCGCCGAGAAGCGGAAGTCTGCCCAGATAGCATGAAAGCTGTAGTTCTGACTTCTGTAGCTGCGGCCACTGATGACAGTACGTCTCGTAGATGCTCTTAGGAATGACGCAAACAGGCGAGCCCGTATCGATGTCCATCGTTACTTGAATGCCGTTCCACGCGAATTCCTTTCTTATAGGGGGTATGAGCGAGCGCTTAGTGGTCAACGACCAAATCTGCGACGCACTGTTATCACTGTCTTCCGTTTCTGTCGCCTGTGCTGTCACTGCTAGCATTCTGCTTGTTTTGTCGTTCACCGCGCACATTCTGGCTAAATGCCCTCGCCGTGTACATTTGAAGCATCTGCGCTGGATTAGGCGACAAGCATTGGTTCTGTGACCCTGCTTTCCACAACAATTGCATTGTTGTACGCCCGCCGTCTTCGCGCGCGACTCATATTGAGCACTCAACTTGAGCAAACTCGCTTGCTCTTTGTCCGAAGTAATACCTTGCGAATCGCGTTCGGCGCTTTCTGCGGCCAGGGCAAGGGCCTCGGCTTCTTGAAGATTAAGGTCTTTCTTTGCTAGCAGCTGCTTTTGCAAATTCTTGGACCTGACTCCACACACAATACGGTCCCTTATCATTCTGTCCAGCATCGTCGAAAAGTTGCAATTCTGGGCCATCTGTCGAATTGCCACAATAAATGCATGCACAGACTCCCCTTCTTGCTGGCAGCGATGGAAGAATTTGAAACTTTCTGAAATTTCATTCGGCACTGGGTCGTAGTAGCTGTTTAACGTCTGCACAACTTCCGCGTAGGTCAGAGCATTAGGTTTCTTCGGCGCTACTTTCCCGTTCAAGATTTCAATTGTCTTTGTTCCAAGCGCGGCTACCAGCAGGGCCCTCTTCTTAGCATCGTCCTTCACATCATTAGCTTCAAAGTAAGCCTCCACCTTTACCAAGTACGCCTGCCACTTATCTTTTGCGTCTTCGAATTCCGGTAGCTGGTGTGCCATGGCTGGTGGGTTCGTTCTGCAGGCCGTCGCTTGTGGGCATATGCTGGCCTACTTGCTGCTGTAGAATTCTCGTCGCCACTGTTACGTTCTACCGGCCATAGGCCGGCCGCGGTGACAAGGAAATCAGTCGATGTGGCAGTGCAAACCAACAAGCCTTTATTTCGAGCTCGGAAATATATATAGGAAAGCAAGAGGAGAGAAAGAAGGAAAGTTTTACAATGACGCATGCGCCGAGGGGCGTCATTTGGCCGGACTTGTTATCTGCAGCACAAGTAAAGACGGTGCATACATCTTACAAATTAGCGCCAAAATCGAATTGATCACTGTGTATCCAAATGTTGCAAGTCAAAGGAAAATAAAATGAATGAAGTTAACCACATTTCAGAGAATACCATGTATGCATGCGTATATATATATATATATATATATATATATATAGTGGGTGCATGGCTAGTACAGAACAACTTGAAACTCCAGCTGTCCCTCTCTCGTGCCTAGTTCACACTGAAACATCCGCTTTCTACAGCGACCGAAATTCCCCTGCCGCCGAAACACAGCGTCGTTCGCACTGGACGTGCCCCGCGCCGCCGAATATGCCATCTACTACGGGGCGAACGCGGGATGAATGCGCTGTCACCCGGTTGTTGTCGCGGCTCGCAAACGCTACTACGCTATCCAGTGGTGTTTACTTCGACGATTCTTGTACGCAAGAAGCAAGAAAAAACAGTACTGCTTACTTTGCTGGCAAGTGGCTGTCTTGTAATGCACGAAGAGCAGAAAAACCACCGACGCCAGCGGCGTTGGTGGGTTCGTTTTGCTTTGCAAGACCGCAACAAGCTCGGTCACGCCAACAGCAAGCTCGGTCACCTTTTTCACGAAATACGGAGGCGAAGTAGGCACAGAGTAGGTTAAACTCCCGTTGGTTTCAACATTCAGTTACGTGAACTGCGGCATAACAAGTGAGTAGGGCTTGGCCGCCATTTTTCAAAATTCCTTGACTAGCGCTCTTATTGGTCCGCGGTGACCGATTCGGCGGAAGACGCCGCAAAAATCGGTCCGAGAGCGATTGGCGCAGAGAGGGCCCTTTCGGCGGATCTCGCCGCCGCCGAACCGGATTCGGAGCACTTTCGGCGGCCGGAATGCTCAGTGTGAACGCGGCCTCACTCTGAAGAAACGTGTGTGCCATCGCCGAAGGAAAGCCTTTTTCACCGTGCGTTTCTAGCTTCTGATCTAGGTAATTCCACAGAATGAGCCGTATTTTCTGGAGTGCGGGATAGGCCCCTCTATGCGGCTTGTGCCGTACTTCCGCTAAACAGCGTCGCCGCCACTGTACGTACAAGGTCATTGTAAAGACCTGTCTTGCAAACAGCCCACGTTCTGTTCCCATGCGTGCCGTGTGAAAGCCAAAGAGGCGTTGTATCATGTGCCAGACGCCCCTCGCCACCAAGCACTGAAACAGAGCATGTTGGGACGTCTCTATTTTGCCGCAGTTTGGACAGCGGTCACTTGGAACGACTCCCCAATGTGCTAACCGGTCACGCGTAGGCAATGCCCTCCATCTTCGCAACCAGTCAAACTCGCGCACCTTGTTAGGTACGCGATTGCAACGCCAACGTTTCAATTTTTCCGTTCAGGGTGCTTTTTCTACCTCTTTGCTCAGTGTGCTACGTGTCACCACTTCGCTTATTTTCTGCAATGAAAGATCTTCCAGACCGCATGAACCATTTATTCCACTGTTCGTTTTAAGCCAGTGGCAGCTCTGTAAAACTTAAATAGAATTTCTGCTCGTGGTCCGATGTACGGACTTGCCGTGAAAGTACATTTAAGTGTACTGCTCCAGCACATCAAGAGCCTGTACCCGGGATAGTTCCTGTCATCGAAGAGCTTCTGTGTTGTTTTTGCGACCAGCGCTCTCGTGAATGTTAGTATGTCAGGCCTCCATGGTTTGTGGGAAGCTGTGAAAATTTCTATTGTACTTTTTTTGGTTTTCCTCCCCAGAGGAAGGTCCCCGCAATGGAGGCGGATGAGGGGGGGATTAGTAAAAGTGGGTAACGATTTAGAGAACAGGGTACTCTACTATGGGAGAGCTTGAAGCCGTCTCGTGGGCGTTAATTTGACTCCCACTTCACGACGCACAGATGAGGTGAACGTCAGCGAGGTCTAGTAGCCATGGCATTCGAACTTTATATTTCACATCGAATGTTAGTGGTTCCGACTGACTCACCGGCTGTTACTCGTACACTGACAATATTTGCAAAAAATTGAAGGCTGATTCAGCTTCGTCTTCAAGTTTAAAAAGAGATAGCGTATTCTGTTCCCCTGCGCAACGCCTTTAACCAAACGCCAAGAAAAGGTCCATACGAGCGTGCAACACAGGTCTTCTAATCTACCCTAGAATTCCTAGTTCAACTAGAAGTGTTCAAGTAGAATTGTGAAGTGCCCTCTACGCCATAGTGCTTTCTTTTGAGAATCGGGGAAGTACCCGCTACGCGTCCGTGAACAACCAGTAGTGCACACACAGGGCCTACAAGGACATCCAGAGGTATCTCCACGGGTACGAGTTGCAGTTTTTTCATGCTTGTTAGTCAAGGTAGTATTAATGAATGCGAAGCATTTCTTAGCCAACTTCGGCGACTTTGAGCGTATCTATCTATCTATCTATCTATCTATCTATCTATCTATCTATCTATCTATCTATCTATCTATCTATCTATCTATCTATCTATCTATCTATCTATCTATATAGCCACTTACGACTTTTAATTCTCCTGGCCGTTTAGATAATAGTATCAATACCAAACTTGGTATAACATAACATGACTGTATGAAGATCATATCTGACTAATCACACCATGAAAATCATGACATGTATGTCACGAATGTCATGATTTAGATTTCACGGACTTGCTGCTCTTGCGGTGGTCTCGTTCACATGGCATGTTGCAAAAATGGTATGGTATGGCATGATTGCATGGCGAACACAAGTGACAGACCTTAACATGAAAATCATCACATGTGTGTCATGTAACAACGAGACTACACACCACGCTCATGATGTTCTCGCGGCCGTTTCACTATCTTCACAGGTACCAAACTCAGTATTACGTGACGCGGATGGACGACATGGATAAATGACACTTCCAAATATGATAATCACGACATGCGTGTGATGTAACAAGACTACATGCCACACTGATGATGCGCTCGTGGACATTTCGCTAGCTTCACATATGCCAAATTTGGTATTACCTTACGCTAATGGATGACGAAGGTATGTGACTGGTGCAAACATGATAACCATGAAATGCGTGTCATGTGAGAACTACATGCCACAGTTGACGTGACGCGGGGCGCGTGCTTGCCGGCGTTCTTTTCATCGCGTCACGCCGGCGTTGCCACGCCAGGCGCCGGTCTTGCCATATACTCGGATGCACGCGCCACGCAGCTTTGCTTTGACGCATACGCGTTTCAGCGCGTCCGGCGTCCCTTCGTCACGAAAAGAGAGAGACGCAGTGTTGTCTGGGTAACGCATCGGCGCGAAATGCAGCATGTCGCATTTCGCGCTGGTTGCGGCCGGGCCACGCCAACGGACGCTGGTCGCTCCTGGCATCAGACTATAGATTGCTCGCGTTTTGCTAACGTAGCGTCGCTGTTCCCAGCGCGCACGCGCGTCAACGCTACATTGGACTATATTGGGCCCTTCATGATGGGGCTGCTTTGCTAGCTCCACATATACCAAATTTGGTTTTACGTTACATCAATGGATGACGAAATTTATGACTCGTGCAAAGATGATAATCTTGACACGTGTGTCATGTACGAACATAACAACATACCACGCTCATAGCGTGCTCACGGTCGTTTCGCTAGCTCCACATTTACCAAATTTGGTATCACGTGACGTGAATAGATGATAAAGGCAAGCAAGACACCCAAACATGATAATAATGACACGGAAGTCATGTACGGCATCATTTACTTCCACCTCGTAACGTCGTGCTGATTTTAAAGTGACATATCAACATTTCTCATTTGTGCTTTGCATATCATCGATTCTCACTGTACGTGGGATCTGCCAATTTTTTTTTTTTTTGGAAATGGTGCTAGCTGTCCAAGTATTCATGTTTGCTACTGACACGGTTTTTATAGATAGAAACATAGATAGATAGATAGATAGATAGATAGATAGATAGATAGATAGATAGATAGATAGATAGATAGATAGATAGATAGATAGATAGATAGATAGATAGATAGATAGATAGATAGATAGATAGATAGATAGATAGATAGATAGATAGATAGATAGATAGATAGATAGATAGATAGATAGATAGATAGATAGATAGATAGATAGATAGATAGATAGATAGATAGATAGATAGATAGATAGATAGATAGATAGATAGATAGATAGAGTGAAAGTGCCTTTGGTTCACAAAAAAATTCTTCGCATTTGAATTACAGCACTTCCTACATTGTCCTGTCGAGACTGACGATGACGTAAGCTCAAACACGTGCAAGCGAGAAATAAAAATAGGACGCGTTGCAAATGTCATTCGCACGCGTGCGTCTAACACCCAGCGGGACATTGATTTGCGTGTTTCTCGAAGGGCTAATTTTGGATTCTCGCGTGCAGGCGCGTTCTTATTCCACGCCTTTCCGTCTAAACATGCGTCACTTTCGCATTTAAGTTACAAGGGGACCGTAAGGCCTATGCGTTGCTTCCGGCTAACAGGGCATGTTAAGAACAAAACAGAAAGAGAGAGAGCCAATCGTTCGGAAAGCAGTGAGGTCAGCCTGATCTAGTGCACTCTAACCTGCTATTCTGCACAGGGGATAAAAAAGAGAGAAAAATTACGCCTTATCCCACTAAAGGCAACCATGCGTATATGCGAAGCAGCGGGTGCTAACACTCACAACGGCGGCGAAGGTGACGCTGGCGCTCATCGAGGCGTTGCCCAAAAGAGAATACTGGGAAGGCGCAAAGCACGCAGTAATATAACGGTATTTTCCACTGGAACATGCCAATCGCTGCTAAATAGGCAGTTAGAGACAGAAGGCTCCAATTGGGCACAAAGACCCGCTTTCTGCTTTTAGTTAACGCGCACACTGTGAAATTGTATTGTTCAAAAACGCAAAAGAGAAATCTACCACCGGGTTTGCAAACATGGCGTCTAAACAGATTATCAGGGCTCCATAGTGGTGAATTGAAAATCAAACGTTTTATTTCTGCTACTCACAAGTGTACCCGAAATTCGGGACAACGGCGCATTTCGCAGTGTGGAAGTCTTAGAAACAGCTTGTGAATTGGTTCCGAAAACTACGCTTACCTACCCTAGCTTGCCCGTCTTCAGGGAAGCTTACCCATGACTTCGAGGAAGCGTTTTTTTCTTTTTTGTGTGTGCGGCTCCCAACCCGCAATAAATTCCGCAATGATCACGTCAATCACAGTGGGGTTCATCAAAGGAATACTGCCTGAAGGATTAGCAGTTTTGGTTGTTTCCGAGCTTCCCATAGAAAGCTTGTGTCGGGTCGTCAAAGGACGACGTCAGGGTCGAAAGGCCTCAAAATAGCAAGTAATTTGGACTCAGGAAAATTACAGAGCGCTTTTTCTTTTACTTCGATTCACATCGCCTCATCTCGCCAGAGTCTTGCGACACCGTAGTAGCGGCCCGTTTAACAATGCGACGGTCAACATCGTGCGAGTGACGAAGCGCACGCAAGGATTCAATCTCGCATGTCTTACTCTCAGCTGCGGAAGAAATAGCAGCTCTGGCAATCGAAAATCCGACGCGTCTGTTTTGATGACATGGCGATGAACGTTCGATACGTGCATACGGTATGATGAAAACACAACCACGTGACGTGTTACGTGGTCACGAAATAAACAGTACGTAAGAAATTTCATAGCTTCAGTCTTTGTCCAACCACACTGTGCTTTGTCTGTGGGGACCTATGTAAATCCCTGTAACGCTAAACTGCAGTGCTGTCTTAACATCTGCCCGTTTCGCAAATGAAAATTGTAGGTGCCCTCTTTCCAACTCTTTCATCGACCAGTAACGCTGGCCCTCCATTCAGAATGAGCACTCACAACCCCAACACTGTACCTCAATTCGCTTTGGTGACAGATGACCGGAGTCACCACTGAAAACGACCGACCCCATGCTCATTCATTCATTCCTACATTGATTTATTTATCCGCCGTGAAATAGCAGTGGTCTTTGTGCTAGAATGCTGGCCCCGAAATCACAGAGTCGATCCCGGTCAGGGTAATCAAATTTCGATGAAAGCGAAACTCTAGAGGCCCGCATACTGTTATTTCTGAAGCCCTCTACTGCGGTGTTTCTCATGATCACATCGCAGCTTTGGGGTCGCAAAACTACCGATATTTGTATTATTATTACTATTTTTACTTTCATTTATTCTGCCATTATTTCGTTCATGCATGGGGACGTTATATATCACTCCGCAACCAGACAGCGCTGCGTGGTACGCTCCGTTGCTTGCCGTGGTGACTAAGATGCGGTGACGACTTCATGTGATGCTCTCACTCTGGAAGTCATCTATGTTTGTGCACTCAGCTGAGCATGTTCCCATCCCATGCCGTTCATTCATATTCAACTTTCGATTAGTAACTGCAGGCGTTTGCGACGTTCCCACCAGCAGCATTACTAATTTACTGAACTGTCCGTTCTTGCGTGAAAAGAGATTCACGAGAAGAGTGCTTCTCCCCATCTCCCCGTTATGTGAACTTGGCAGGAGAAGACGATTTGTTTTCGTCACATATTGTTACATAATGCTTCCTCCGCAGCTGCTTTAAGGTGGATGAGTGTGTGTGTGTGTGTGTGTGTGTGTGTGTGTGTGTGTGTGTGTGTGTGTGTGTGTGTGTGTGTGTGTGTGTGTGTGTGTGTGTGTGTGTGTGTGTGTGTGTGTGTGTGTGTGTGTGTGTTTGTGTGTTCACACTCATGCCCACGCTCACCGCTGTGAGCTCATGGAAGTGCATAACACGGATTTTGCTCATAATTCAACTCTGCAATGTTAGAGAGAAAATAAAAAAAGCCAACTCCCACGGAGTGAAGTCTGGGAAAACAGCCTAGCTGCTGTTGATCTTTCTGGGGTTTCTGCGTTTGCTCATTGTGTGTATTACGTGTTGTAGGTCCGTTTTTCTATTGTCGTTCCTTCGGTGTTTTCTTTGTTTTGGTGTAACTCGTTGTATTGTTACTCTATTTTTGTGTCGTCCGTGTGTCTTGTTGTGGTGTTATTTCTTGTTACCAGTGGAAGCTGCACGTTTCGCTATGGCAAGCTTTGTCTTGTTTTTTTAGAACCATAGGAATTATTACAGGTCGGCTCAGGCCATTCGGATTCCATGGTACAAAAGGGCGCGCAGCACTGCCATGCCCTCAGCTATCGCACTTTGCGATTGAGCCGCTCCTCACCCACGCTCTGGTTATGTGACCAGCGGTACGCACCTTAACTGATACTCCCCTCTCGAGGGCATCTGACCTGTCTTTACCCCAGCGTGACACCGAACAGTGATGAGTCGAAATCCACCATTAAATCTTTTTTCTGGCCTGTAAAGAGTACTTCATCGTTTGAAGGGTGTAAGGCAGGAGAAGGCGATTTCCTAAAGGAGTGCATAAGCTCATCGGGCTTATGCATCGGATTTCACGAGTGCCATTGTTCGCGCGCGCACGTGCACACGCAACCCCAGTAATTGTAGAAACTATAGCTATGCCAGAACATAGGCCAATCGCAATTTACACCACATTAGCTCTCTTGTTTTGTATAGACGTCGTATCGATACTGTTATACTTTTGCTATGTTTCTGTAAGAATATGCAAGGGAGTCAAGGCTTTGTTCAGACATTTCAGCATTCAGCCCTGCTTCCTCCTGCGTAAAAAATTGAAATAAAAACTTCACTTCCCATTACTGTATATTATTATGACATCCAATGCGGTTTTTTAATACCTTTAGAATATCGATTTTCTTTCCATCTTTCAGTCACCGTCATACCATTCCGATGTGTAGGATAGCAAACCTCTGTCCCAAATTGGTTAATCTCCCCACCTTTCCTTCTCCCCTATATCTGCTTTCAAGTTAGTAGAAGCACTTAAAGATAATAGCGATGAAGCTGTTTTCGTTCGAACACTACGAAAGTTTGTAAAACCATTCAGGAACACCACAATGGTCCAGCAAATATAACTTCGCGCATACATCATTAACGAAAACCAACAAAAAAGTGAGAATCTGCAAGATGAAAACTGTTTGCTCCCGTCTCACAGATTATTTGTAGAGTATTAAAAAGCTTCGTTTGTTAAGAACGTCAGACTTCAGTGGGTATTCTCACTTTCAGTACAAAACAGATTGGTTTTTGAAACAACACTACCTGCATTTTCCTTCGGTCTTATTCACTCCCCCCCCCCCCACCCACCCCGAAGACAAGACAACTTCACCGTGGAGCTCTGTCCGTAATACAAGTTCGTTACGCCACATGGTTGCCGTGCGACACCCGACATCATCACATGCCCCCCTCGGAGAAACGGTCTTTGTATCCACGCAAATTCATTCTGGTGCTCGCAATGGGAGCTGCCGCTGACATTAGGTGATGGAATCACGGAATGCGTCACGCCGCCTCTCTGACTCGCTTTCCCAATTGCATTGAATTTCGTGCGCTGGCCGTGCATGTCCTCTCTTGCAACAAAATGGGTTTTAGAAATGCGGTTGTTGAAATTTTGCAGTTCTAGTTTCAAACACAGTTAGGGTGAAGTTACACAAATAAATCCGGAGAAGGCGATAGGTATAGCCTCCCCCGAGAACACTGTTAAGAAATCAGTCTTTTCTTCTTCCTATTTGCAATAATAAAAGCTTGCGGCAAAGAAGCACTGGCATTTGCACAACGAGCCGATCGAATTGCGACGCATGAGATGCAACCGCCCAGTGAACAGTGCGGTATTCCATGTCCTTGGTTTAGAACCTTCCGAATGATTTCACTCTCTCTGCGAATCAGAAGACTTTACATAACGTGATATCAGCTTCAAGAAATGGATCACATTGTTTTGTACCTAAAAGCAATGCCCGACTACAGTTGTTTTCGCTAAAGAAACTACGTAACTAAATTGGGCCTGACATTTGGAAGGTAGAGATAAAACGCGCAAGGAGGATAAATAAAGACATTGTGGTAAAGAGCACATTGGGAGAATACAGTGACGAACACATAGGATCAATTTCGGGAAGCAGCTTACGTGGCATACGACTGAGAAAAACAAGTCAAAGCGAAAGTGAATGCGGCGATAAGGAACACTGGTTGGAAAAATAATTAGGGAAAGAATTTTCCTGCACCGAAAAAAGACCTGAAAAATTTAAATGGACGCGAAGACTTCACCACGTGCCGTCAATAAGGATATACATTTGAACAAGAAAGCAACATCGGACATCGGAGGTTACACGTGACTGAATCATCGCATGACTATGGGGTGCGCCGTAGTGAAAAGTTCCGGAAGTAAACTTCGCTAAAACTGTTGCTTGGGTGAGTCGGTTCATGATTAAGATAAATTTACCAGCGCAAAAAAAGAACGGAACATTTAGGAAGGACACAAACACACAACGCTATTCCAGAAATAGCGTGCATCTGCGGTTCTTTGACGTGCGCCGAAATCCAAGTACAGAGGCCTCCAAAATTTCGCCTTCATGGCAAGTGCATGTATAACACGGGTGGTTTCCCTTCGTACAGTTCCCAGTGCTTCATTTACCTAACCATCGATGACGTCAGCGTTTGAAGTAAGCATGCCGGGTCACCCCGGAACAAGTATAATCTTGTTAGACAAGATTCACAAACTCGGTGTATGACATGTGCGATACTTACTGCTGCGTTTTATCCACTTATTTCTCCTTTCAGAAGTTGAGATGCATGTCGTTCGCAGCAAATTCCTCATGTTTGTTTCCCCATCAGATGGCACAACCACGGCCGCAACGCAGCGCCTGCGAAGCGGTGGGGCCGGAGCGTGCGCTTGATCGGCGAGGTGGGGCCGCTTTCTATTGCGCGTCGCCGGAGTCAGTCGCACCTTCGAAATTGTTTTTAGCGGTTTCAAGTTATTACAATTACTTGTTAGTTGGTGTGTCTTAACTACACTACTCTAGACCTTGTTTGTTTATTTTAATCGTGTTTGGGCTTGGCTACCCTTGTTTTATGCCTGTACTCAGTTCTAGGTTGTGAGTGTGTACACGCCACCTGAGATCTGTCAATGAACGAAATGCCAGGCCATAGCCTCCTAGATTTTCCTTGCCTGCCGGATTATTGGCGGTCACTTGGAAAGCGGCCGTCGTCGGAACTATGGTGGTGGCACTACTTAAGTAGCGGTGCTTTCAAATAAAGTTTTACGTTTTTGGAACCTATATGCAACAAAAATAGCGTAAAGAAGTTTAGAGAGACGTAAACGTAAGTATAATTAACCATACGTAAGTGACGCCATCATTTAGCAAGCAACTCTTTCAATACAAGGCATAGCCTCTGAAATTAGTAGCAAACACCAAAATTGCCGATCTCAAAGGCCAAATACCAAGATCCTTATCCCTACGTAAGTAGCACTGCCATAGATGACGGGCGTTTCGCGCTCATCAGGCAGGAAAGGGAAATCTAGGAGGCTAAGGACAGGCCCACGAAGTGCTACGCACTTTAGAAATAAGCCGCGTAACTGCGCGATTCGCTGCAGATGTCTTCGAAAAACTATAGTCTTTCACAGGCTGTCTTTTTTCGTGCATAATGTCATATTTTCAGCCTAGCGTAAGAACTACAGGGTTAACTAAAATTGTGTATCTGTATTTTTTAGTGAAGGAACACACCATGTATATATACCTATTGATGTTGCGCCTCAGGTATGCATAATATATGCTTTTTGATCGACGATGTTCACAATTATGAACGAAACCACCATTTCAAGATGGCTGGCCATTTAGCAAGTGCTTAAACTTTGGCTGGCTGGCTGAATCAAGTGGCAGACAGCCAGAAAGCCAGGCAAACCAAACATTCTACGTTAAATTATCCCAAGAAAGGCTATCGTCTTTAAAAGCTGTCGGCAACAGTACTATGGTCGAGTATGATTATGAAATGAAGGAAAATAGAGGGAAACGAAAGGCAGGGAGGTTAACCAGCCTATAGGCAGCCGGTTTGCTACCCTGCGCATGGGAGAGGGATGGGGAGATGAAAGAGAGCAGGGAGGGAAGAGAGAAACAGCAAATTCGCCAGCACACGCGCGCACACTCAGTCATAGTCCAGTCTTGTCTTTCGCGGTGTGTGACATTGCGGTTACAGTCGCTTGTTCAAGTCGGTGTCACTTAGGAATTTCAAGAGAGCTTTCGTCGCCTTCTGTTGCAATGTCTTCGCTCGGGCACTTGACAGAATAGTGTCCACAGACATTTGGCTGTTGTCGATGCGCGCAAAAGCGGACGCCAGTGACTGTCTCTGGGTTTGATACAACGGACAGTCACACAGGATGTGGTGTAGCGTCTCTTCGCAATGACAGACATCGCAGAGAGCGTTGTCGACCATTCCTATGGCAAAGGAATAAGATTTTGTAAATGCCACTCCTAGCCATAAGCGATAAAGAAAGGTGGCTTCTCTTCGGTCGAGTCCAGTGGGCATGCGGAGAGCCATCAAAGTGGACAGGTGGTGTTGACGATTCGTATCGATACTTGGTGGGCACCATAGTGAAAACGTGATTTCACGCGCAAGTCGTCGAAGATTACTGGCAGCATCGGTCCTCGAAAGTGGTATGGCTTCTTCTCGTGTTCCTTCAAGAGCTTCCCGCGAGGCAGTATTGGCATGTTCGTTCCCTATTACGCCGCAGTGACTTGGCAGCCCCTGAAACGCCAAATGATGCCCTTTCTCGTGTGAAGTGTCGAGAAGACATCAAATTTTGAAAACAAGCTGTTCGTACGGCCCGCGACGCAGTGCTGAGAGCACAGATTGTAGGGCAGCCCTTGAGTTGCTGAAAATCGACCATTGTTGCGGTGGTTCCCGATTGACCACACAAAGTGCAGTGCGCAAAGCAGCTAGTTCAGCTGCTGTAGACTTTTTGTTCTGATCATGCAAAAACTTTCCCAGGTCTCATTCTGGTGCAATGTCATCTGGTATGTCATCCCTCGTGGAAGCGCCGATAGGTTAAAAGATTCTGTTTAACCACAGATGCATGACAAAATAAAGTTTTTATGAAGAGTTTTCCCGGGTAGATTCACAGGAGCACAGGTACCCTGTAAGCGTTTACGTTCATCGCAAGATTCGCAACTCAAGGAATGACTCTAGAGAGAATCGAGCTTTCGTTCACTCCCACCAGGAAAAAGTGCTACACCACAGCCGCAGAACCTGTCACTGTTGTGAAATGGTATGCCACAGTATTTCCTTCAAGCTGGCAGAAAGAACGGCAATCATCGCGTTATAAGAATATCGACTTGTCTTAAACTGAAAAACCGCTCAGCTTGGTGGCCTGAGCGGTGCTTTGGCAAAATGTTCCATTTGAACTTTCTTTCGCTGAAAGCTTCCGAAAATTGCTTTCTTAGTAGCTTCTGTGCCACCTGAAGAAAAAAGCGTCGTGTTTTCGCTCTCTGAAACAGACGTGGTCTGTAAATCGGAGATAACGGCTGTACAAACATTCATACGAACACTTTCCACTGCAGGTCTCAAGTACGTGCGCCTACTGCCGCGTGGGATCAATCTCGAGGGTGAGCAGTAAAAAACAGTTACCCTGGATGAAATTTGTCGTTGTTTTGCGAGAAATACTGCAAGCTTTTTGTTTTGTTTCTTTAAGGTACAAAGGTATCCCATTTCTCGAAATGTTTACGTTGATTGATTTGTGGGGTTTAACGTCCCAAAACCACTATATGATTATGAGAGACGCCGTAGTGGAGGGCTCCGGAAATTTTGACCACCTGGGGTTCTTTAACGTGCGCCCAAATCTGAGCACACGGGCCTACAACATTTCCGCCTCCATCGGAAATGCAGCCGCCGTAGCCGGGAATCGAACCCGCGACCTGCGGGTCAGCAGCCGAGTACCTTAGCCACTAGACCACCGCGGCGGGGCCGAAATGTTTACGTTAAGAGGTAGGCTATATCATTATGTAACTGCGGGATAACGAACGGAAACACAAAATAAGAGGAAAGCATGAATAGGTGCATACTATCAACTGAAGCTTTATTTAAAAATGCAAACCAAATGTAAAAACAACAGAAATATAAAAATTCAAGATGGCGCGAAGTGTGGAAGAGGGAATAGCGTGAAGGACCTAGATCAAGCGAAAACCGATCACACATCGCCCATCCCACAAAACCTAGATAGTGTAACCTTTTTTTTTTTTTGCGTAGAGTCACAGTGGGAACGCTGACGCAACACTCTAATTATTTGTGCATGTGTGCAGCCTGAATGAGTTCACATGCTCCTTGATTTTTATGCAGGAACAACACTGAAGTGCCACGAAAGAGCGGTGAACACCCACATTTCTCGCAAAGTGCCGCTACCCTTTTCTTTTGTGTCCCCGTCTATTTTTTTTTTTGCGCAGTTACACCATGAACCAGTACCGACTGGCCCAACCTACCACTCTTCTGCAGCTTACGCTGTAGTTTTGCGTTAAGCCAAGCATGTTACAGTCAATTAATCAATCGATTGGTTGGTTGGTCGGTCACTCGGGTCGGGTCGACTCGGGCTGTGTCCGGTCCACTCTTGTCGGGTCGGTCGAATTCATTTGCTACTTCGAAAAGTGGCAGGCCTGCGACGGTAAATATGGTAAATATTTCTAGTTAGCTTCCACGCTCCGCGACTATAAAAATTCAGCAGTATGTACGTGGTGAACGCATGCGTATACTGCGTACGGCCGACCCCATCCGCAGCACCCACCAATGTTGCTCAAGGTTGAGCGTTCATATTTGTGCGATTGTCAATTAAAAATCAATTATTGCGCATATCTGAGGCACCATAACAACACGCATATATTCTGTATGTGCGTCTTTTGACAGAAAAGGCATACATAGGTAATTCTAAGAACCATAGCGCCTATCACGCTGCGCTGACGATGCAACACTTTGACGAAAAGGCGAGTCTTTTCAACGCTTTGCTAAGACGACACGGTGGTGGCACCTATCCGTCGCCTTGCGTACTACACGTTATCACCTCTGAGACGGGTGCACACGCCCGTTTCAGAGCCACGCGCTACGTTTTCCAAGAAAACTGCCAGATAGCGCTCGAGTCTCACGTGTGACGTGAGTTTATGCGCTCGTTCGCCTCCGCTGCATGCTCGAGGCGCTCTAACGCAGCGCCTCCAGAATACCGTTCACCGATTTCTTGCGCAGAACATCAAATAAATGTTTTTTCACTCTCTCCACACGCAAGAAGACTCTCGTCTTTTGACGACATTTGCAGATAACATGCAGATACGGGGCCAATTTTTTTTTCGGCTTGGTGGCACAGAATTGTTATCTCGTCCAGCGTTAACTCAACCGCGAAATCAAGGCGGTTTTGCATTCCCCGACGTTTCCGTCACGGCTTCTACATTGTGCCTCCACACTCTATTGCCAATACTAAGCAATGATGGCATGCCCGCTCAGACACTGGCTCGCTACCATCTGGGGCCATCACTACGTGTCTTCCTGCCGGCTAGCCAAATTAACCAAGGTCTCCAATCAACTGAATTACCATGTTTGTACCGAGCACTTCTGACATTTCACGGACGGTTGGAGGCTAGGTGCCCAGAGATAGAGGTGGCCAAATCTAAAGTGGTTGAAACAGTGGCCACTCTGCTACGGCCCTTGGTGCCCCAGCATTGTCAATCTAATGCGAACCGCCCTTGAAAACCAATAACTGCAGCAGTGTATGTAGCCAGGACATCTCCGAGACTTTATCTGGAGGTTGGGCTGGGGCTTGCTTCCCACGCAAGATCGGTTGCAGCGATGGCAGGTGGTTCGCACTTCCCCTTGCCCCAATCGCGTCATGGTCGAGACCAATCGACATACGACAATTGAATGTGTGGTTTCCCGCCTTTTTTGGTGTGCGGCCCATGCTGGTTTTCGGGTACAAGGTGTGCGAACATTTGTGACCAACATTCGATTCCCGCGCGTACGCCTCTCGGCTCTTATAATTGTTGCGGGGCTGTTCAGCCTTTGTAGAAACCGATGCGAGGCCGTTGCTGTGAACTGCCACCGGCGTGCTTTGTGGCCGATACTGGGGAAAATGAGAAAAGAGAGTTTCGCGTTCCTCTCTAAGGAGCTTTTATTCCTCGGGGAGTGCGACTTTCTGCAGTATTGGTCGTGCCCTTTCGTCAAGTTGAACACGAAAGATTAAAACTGATTTTTCGACCGACGTGGTGCTAAGCAGCACCCATTGAGTAGTTATTCATGATTTCGTTTGCAACTAATTGTTTCACTGCATCTAATGCATCGTTATACCCTTGTATCATGATGCTGCACTGAGTCCTTGTGTACATGTATGCCAACAGTGCCATGTATATTAGAGCAATGATGTCTTCTTTGCAACGTAGTGATGTTTGTCGTGGCACAGAAATGTGCGGAAGTGTATGTGCCCTATTACTAGAATTTTAATATACCTTTGTTTTCTCTATATAGTGTAAACAATTTTTTCTAAAGAAAAACTCGATCTTAGTCCTCTCTCCATAATTTTTGTCGATGTGACCTCATTAAGTGTGAGGCCCACGGGACGGCATTCAGCTCTTCCATAGTACGGTAGCGAGTACTCTAAATCCTTAACCACGTTTTTTAGACACACTCTCCTGGAACCACTCGTAGTGAACTCGTACACAGCGTAAACCTTGTGAACAGGGCCCCATCAACTGTGTGGACCACGGGACGGATTTAGGCTCTCCCTTAGAGTACCTAATACTCAAAATCGTTATCCACTTTTTTAAACAACTCTTTCAGGTGCCACCGAATAATAACACCTGGGCATTTACGCTCCGCCGCGGTTGTCTAAAGGCTAAGGTACTCGGCTGCTCACACTGGGGTCGCGGGATCGAATCGAAGCCGTGGCAGTCGCTTTTTCATTGGAGGCGCAAATGCGTGTGCACGATAATGAACCCCAGGTGGTCGAAATTTCGGGAAGCCCTCCACTGTGGCGTCTCCCATAATCACATGGTGGTTTGAGGACGCCAATACCCAACCATTGATATTATTACGGGGCTTGCGTCTTGAATCCAAGACGTGATTATGAGAAATGCCGTAGTAGGGGGCTGCGGAAATTTCGATCATCTGGTGTTCTTCGACGTTCACTGACGTAGCACGGTATCACGCGCCTCTGCCACTTCGCCTCCACTGAAGTAGCGGCCGCGGTGATCGAACCCGATACCTTCGGGCCAGCATCCGAGCACCATAAGCACTGCTCGAACGTGGCATACCCGCAGACATTGCCTTGTAATGCTGTTTGTAAATGTCTGAATTATTTACAACGTTATTCAAATGACTCAGTAGTCTACTGCACCGAAAATAACGTCATCTGGTAATGTGAACACATTATAGTGACTATTCCTAATTAGGCTGTATTGAAAGATATATATTTAATATTGAATTTATTCATGCTCTGTTTTAACATAAACGCACTGAAACGGCAGGCTATAAGTATAGTGCAAGTTTATTTTTTGGTTGTGTCTATTTTGAGCAAAAACAAGTACTCTTCATATGGCTCGCAGGAAGAATTTCATTTAAAGACTTTGTGAACGTGTCGGTGGCATCATAAAAGTTATCATATGCTAAATTACACTAAAAATTATGTTTAAATAATCAAATAATTGATTGGTAATAAATAAATAATAAATAATTATGAGTAAACTTTTTTGAATTTGGGTGCTTTCCTTCGAAAAATTTATTAAAAATTTCTGGGGTAAATTTATCGAAAGATGTACACTTGAATATTGCTATTTCTAAGCCCCTAGTTCATACCATTAGCAAAAGCAAGTTTACACAATTGTGCACATAGCGTCTCAAAGCTTCAATTCGGCCGCTCATGGACATTTCGCATTCAGATTTGATTGAATCTTAGACCACTATAAATGCACTACTTTTGCAAGTACTAAGCCTTCCTGGGAAGATTCAACAACGCATACTAGAAGCAGTCTTCCCATAGTGTGCGTTTGTAACAAATACAGATGAAGCATTTAGAATAAGTAGTAGACGATTCGCAGTACAGCGTAGTGTACTGTAGGAGAGCTGTAAGCAGCTGTCCTCATCTTAGTTGTGTAGAAATAGCTCACTTTAAAGTAGTACGTAACAACAAATAATTGGACATAGTATATGTACTAGGACAAGAATGAACACATACATAACGACTAAGCACAATAAACTTGGAACATTGTCACAAAAATGTCCAAGTGTACGGGATGTCCAAAACACGTGCTACTATGGACTAACACAAACTCATCACAACTTACGCAATTTGTTAACCTATAAAAGAAATGTACAACCATTTAGAGTGTGGGAAACTCGACTGTTTAGAAAAAGGTTTATTTGCACTATGTGAAAAAACAGAAATTTCATAGCACTCCTTTGAAAAAGAGGCCAATAGACATCGGCACATCTACGTGCCTCGACAAACATGACTATGATGTAGTGAATAAATCAACCATGACGCTCAACCATGACGCAGTGCGGGCAAGTGGATGCGCGTAACACCTGCCATCGTTGTAGCCGATCGCGAGTAGGGAGCAAGTCCCAGCCCCACCGTCAGTCACTAAGATGACCTGGCAGCGCTGTTGCGGCTATGTGCTCCCACGGGTGACTCATGACCGCATGGTGGTGTCGGGGTACAAAGGGCTCCACAAGAACGGCCATTGTGTTCACCACTTTCACTTCAGCTACATCGAATCTAGGGCATACAGTTTGTAGAAGGCGATGGAAGGCCAGCAAGGCACAATACACGGTCGACAAACGGGAGGACTGCGGACCACAGTTGATAGGACAATCGGGCACTAAGACTCACAGAGACGGACCTTGGTAGTAACGTGCTAGTGTTTTCACAGGCGTGTCACCGATATTTAAAGCGCGCAATAAAGTGCGGAGGCATAAGATGGAACCTCTGATGGCCACGTCGGACACGCAAAGCCCCCTCGTTTGCGTGGTTGCGCTAACGAGAGGCACTAAAATAATTCTGTACCGCCAGAACTAAAGAACGAGCTGATTAAACTTTGAACTTTATGTGGAACGCGTAGTGAGGGTTTGACGGTGTGGCACAAGTACCAAAATTTGCCGATATAGACCAATTGCGACAAGTACCGGCGTCCTAAAAGGGGAAAATTGCAGTGCTTAGCCTCATCAATATTTTGTGTAAAAGCTTGTATAACAGATGCCCAGATAGTTTATTGTATACCAAAAGCATTGTAAGTGACACCTAGTATCTCTATGGTAAGGGACCACTGCAAAGGCAACGTGATGTTAAAACGTCTGGCAGGGTTTAAAATAAAAAAATACCGACTTTTTTACGAGTTTAAACAATCACCGTAAATCACACCAAGCTGCGAAAAGGTATTCAAGACGTGCTGTAGTGACTGTTCGTTGTGTGTGTACAGAGTAATGTCATCAGCATCGCTTTAACTTCAAGGCAACCAGGGAAGAGTAAGCCACGAATCTTTGAATCTCATTCGATAGCCCTTCAAATGGTTCTAAGGCTTGGACGAATGGGATTGCAGATAAAGCACAACCTTGACGGACTCCTCAGGTAAAGTGAGATGGGCGGCTGTCATGCGAATCTAGGAAAGGGGGACTCTCGGAGTTAGCATACATATTATTAATAAGGCGGATGAATTCGTTAGGAAAACCGAATGCTTGTAAGACGTTGAACAAATAGCTATGTCCAACGAAGCCAAAGCCTGGTCTTGATCTAAGGGAACCAGTAACTCTTGGGCGAATCGTCCAGTGGTATACTGTATCAAGTCATGCGTGAGCAATGTCTAACTATGAATGTCCCTGCCTGGAATGGAGCAGACTTGGTGGAGAGTTATGAGTGATGGAGGAGACGGACTGATGCGGCGTACCAGAATGTTAGCAAAATATTTATAATCAACATGAAGAAGTGTGATGGGGCGCCAATCTTCGGGTCGCGTGGTTTTGTAGTTTTCCTTAAGTATTAGTGTCATACGGCCACTATGGAAAAAATGCAGGAAGAGGGGACGACAACTTCATCTACATGCGGACGTACCACGCCCCAGTAGTGTTGGTTGGACGCGACCGCATCAGTCCTACGGTAATGTGGGATACTTTCCCGTGGGAGGACAGTGCTTGAGCGAAGACTTCGCTGGGGACTCGGCACGGGAGGAAAAGGGCGATTACTTGGGTGACTTGGGGACCCAGGGGTACGATGGCGATGCGTTCTCCCCGGATAGTGAGGTGCGACGCGTCTACAATCTGAGCCAGGGCGGCTTCGCTCTTCACGGTAACTTGATAATTTCGGCCTCCGAAGTGCTGTACCACTGAAGACATCGCGTAAACGACGTTTTCAGGACTTGCCCCCTCAAAGGCGATGACACCGAAGGCTAACAGCTTCTTTGGTGGCTGGCTTGCATGAAGGGTGCCCCGAAGCCCAAGGACGCCCTGAACCGTCCTGCTTAGCTCGTCACCAGCTGCCAAACAAGTGAACTTGAAAAGCCCCGTAGACGTATGTAACGGCTTGTCTTTTGCTTAGAAAATATTTATTTGCACTATGTACAGAAAACAAAGTTATCATAACATTCCAGTAATATGGCACATACGCTTCAGCACATCTATGTGCCACGACAAACATCACTACGTTGCAAAGAAAACATCATTGCTCTAATATACATGACACTGTTGGCATACATGTACACAAGAACTCAATGCAACATCATAACACAAGGGTATAACGATGCAATAGATGCAATAAAACAATTGGTCGCAAACGAAACCATGAATAACTACTCAACGGGCACTGCATAGCACCACGTTGGTCGAAAAATCAGTTTTACTCTTTCGTGTTCAACATTGACGAAAGGGCACGACCAATGCCGCAGAAAATCGTGCTCCCCGAGAAAGAAAAGCTTTTCAGAGAGGAACGCGAGAATCTCTCGTCTCATTCGGCCCAGTATCGGCCACAAAGCACGCCGGCGGCAGTTCGCAGCCACGGCCTCGCATTGGTTTCTCCAAAGGCTGAACAGCCCCACAACAATTATAAGAGCCGAGAAGCGCCCGCAAGGGAATCGGCCGTTGGTCAAGAATGTTTGCACGCCTTGTCCCCGAAAATCAGCATGGACCGCACGCCAAAAAAGGCGAGAGACCACAGATTCAATTCTCGACCATGACGCAATTGGGGCAGGTGCAAGTGCAAACCACCTGCCATCACGGCAACCAATCTCTAGTGGGAAGCAAGCCCAAGCCCTACCGCCAGACAAAATTTCGGAGATGTTCTGGCAACACTGCTGCAGTTATTGGTTTCCATGGGTGGTTAATAATAGAATGACGATGCTGGGGCATCAAGGGCCGTAGCAGAGGGGCCATTGTGTCCACCATTTTAGATTCGGCCACCTCTATCTCTGGGCACGTAGCCTCCAACCGCCGGTGAAATGGCAGAAGGGCTCGATACAATGATGGTAATTCAGTTGACAGGGGACCTTGGTTAATTTGGCTAGCTGGCAAGAAGACACGTAGTGATCACCCCAGATGGTAGCGAGCCAGTGTCTAAGCGGGCGCGCCATCATTGCTTAGTATTCGCAATAGAGTGCAGAGGCACAAGGTAGAAGTCGTGACGGAAACGTCGGGGAATGCAAAACCGCCTTGATCTCGTGGTTGAGCTAACGCCAGATGAGATAACAATTCTGGCCACCAGACCAAAAAAAAAAGAACTAGTGCAGCTTTGCACTTTCCTGCAGACGTGGAGCGGCGGCGTAACAGAATGGCAAAGGTACCGAAATTTTCCGAGGTACAACATTTGAGATAAGTATCGGCGTTCCAAGAGGGGAATTCGAAGTGCCTGGCTGCTTTTATATTATTTTGAAGAGTTTGTACAATGGATGACCAGATGCTGTCCCGTACACCAAAGGCAGTGAAGGTAGCTCCCAGTATGCTAATGTTAGGAGACCACTGTAGAGGGGACGTGATGCTGATACGACCACTTTGGTTACAAATAAAAAAATACTGGCTATAAGAAAAGTTTAACCTTGCACCAGAGATAATGCCGAAATCATAAACAGTATTGAGAGGATGCTGCAGTGACTGTTCATTGTGTACATAAAGAGTAATGTCGTGTGCATAGGCAGTGACCTTTACTTGAGTGCTACCAGGTAAGGGTAAGCCTCAAATCAGCGGGTGACGTTCAACGGCCATTAGAAGGGTTCTAATGCAGCGATGAATATCACTGGGGAGAGGGGACACCCTTAATGGTCCCCACAAGTTACTTTAAATGGGTGACTCTCATGGGAATCTATGTAAAGGGTACTTTCTTAATTAGTGTACATCGCGTGAATGAGGTCAATCAACTTATTCAGGAATCCGAATGCATATAAAAGTTTTAGTAAGTAGCCATGTTTTATAAAATCAAAAGCTTTCTCCTGATATAAGGAAACCAACAGTCCCTGCGCACATCGGCTAGTGGTGTACTGAATGATGTCACGCGTTAGCCACGTATGGGTCTGCATTTCTCGGCCCGGAACAGAACAGACCTGGTGGGGAGCGATTAATGTTGCAAGAGGTGGGTAACATACACTAGCAACAGATCGAGCCATTGACTGAAAATGTTGAGTGAATCCCTGAAAGCCACGCGTACCCGCAACAGCTGGCGCGGTAAAGTTTAGCGAGTGGGCAGGCGAGCCTGGTGGACGAAGCAGAGCTCTGCGTGCCTACCTTAGCACCTGAAGTTTCGCACGCGGTGCACGTCTACAGCGCCATGCTGCAGGCGAGAGCGAAGAAGTCCGCATGGTACGTTGGTACCGTTCGACAAGCTGCTATTGCCATGCCCGCATAACGGGAAAAGGGCTGAGATCATGGTGGGCAATGCATATTTTTTTGGATTAACAATGACGCATCTTTGGACATACGCGCGCTAAGTCCCCTGCCAAACGCACTGCAATGATGACGCCACTGTTCTTTGAGGCGATACTAGTCAGCTATATTCACTCCAATGAGCGATATGCGTAACGCTCGGGACAATTTTAGGGGCCATGCTCCTTAAAGTGGCACCCGTTCGTCCCTCGTAGTAGTACGTAACATGTCTTACGCTTTGACCTGCAACGTGGTGCCGGTGGGAGATTTCTCCTGTGCGTTGTTGAGCAATAAAACATTCGCAGCGTGCGCGTTAACTAAAAGCTGAATTCTCCCGTCTTTCATTCCCTATTAACAGCCATTGGCATGTACATTGAGCACTATCTGACAAGAAAGGGTTGCTACGTTATACTCGCTGGGCGTAACCTCCTTGGTTTTAGAAAGGTTAAGCGAGCGTTGGGCCGCAGTGCCATGAATACAGTGAACTAGTATACACCATGAACTCGAGGTGGTTAAAGGTGGGAAGTAGACCCGAAGCGCAAGCCGTAAAAAAGTGTGCGTGTGCCACCTCTCGTTTAGTCCTTGGAGTGTCCGCTGGATGGCGGTGCTTCTATATGGAGAATATATGATGAAAAGATGCGAGATGGTGGTACTTGGAGTGTTGAACAGATGAACGAACGGACACACAGATAGATCCATGGATGGATGCATGAACGGACGCAGGGGCGGATGCATGGACGAACGCAGGGACGGACGCACGAACAGACGCATGCACGGACGGGCGGATGGACGCATGGACGGTCACACAGACGGACGCATGGACGGACGGAAGCAAGAATGAATGGATGGACGGATGCTTCGCCCCACACTCCATCATTCACCCCGTGGATATGCTGCCAGGCGGAGAGAGAGCATGACCGGGCGGTGGTCGCTAATGTACACTGGCGTCGTTGGCAATGACATTACCCCAGTGTCGTGAACGTAGATAATGAGTCCGGGGGATCATACACGCGATCAATTCTGCTGCTCAACGCTGCTCGCCGCCAAGCATAATTGCTATCATGTACACTTTCATGAATCTCACTCAATGCCAATTGCTGCACCATACGTTCGAGTTCTCTGGCATTCCAGTTTGACCTGCCGCAACCCGGACCTCGAACGTCTGCGTGTGATTCTACAACAAAATAAAATCCCCTTGAAGTACTACATGTTGTGAATTTAAAAGGGATGCATCAAGAGATTTGATGAACGCATTAGAGTTCACGGACGCCGCTGGGGCGTTCACGCCAACAAATCTTATACGTAACGAAAAGAAGGTGCAGTCGAATACCAGCACAAGGGGGGGGGGGGGGGTAGAAAAAGTGGGTAACGATTTAGAGTACAGGGTACTCTACTATGGGAGAGCTTAAAGTCGTCCCGTGGAGCGATGGCCACTGCGTTGAACGATTTCGAGTACTTCGTACTCAACTATGAGAGAACACTGAGCCGTCCCGATGACTTTTGTATGTATAGCTTGTAGAACAAGATTTATGTACTATGTTTTTCATATACTATCTCTATCAACATTCGCCGTTGGTCAAGCACAATTGCAGGTTTCTGCTGCAATATCTTACTAAAAGTTGCTCTAGGCAGCAAGTTACTGCAGTATTATCAACTCATTTGTTTGAAACAATGTATCTTTTATTTTGAATTATGCAGTAATACTTACTAGAACGAAAAATCTTTTTTATGTCAACAAAAAAATTGGCAGATCCCGCGTACAGTTGGAATCGATGATATACGAAACACGAATGAGGAAGGGTGATGGGTGACTTTAAAATCAGCACAACGTTAAGAGGCGGAGGTAAATTATGCCGTACATGACTTCCATGTCATAATTATCATGTTCAGACATTTCATTTACCTTCATCATATATTAACGTCACCTAATACCAACTTTGGTATATATGAAGCTAGCGAAACGGCCGCGAGCGTGCTATGAGCGTAGCATGTAGTCATGTTTAACGGGAAATCAATATCATGATTATCATATTTGGACGTGTCATTTACATTCATCGTCCATTCACGTCACGTCATTCCGAATTTGGTATATGTGGATCTGGTGAAACGGCCGCGAGGACGCTATGAGCGTAGCAGGTAGTCATGTTTTACATGAAACGCATATGATGATTATCAGGTTTGGACGCGTCTTTTACCTTCGTCGTTCATTTACTTCCCGTGATACCAAATTTGGTACATGTGGAGCTAGCGCAACGGCGGCGAGCATGTCATGAAGTGCCCTATATACTCCGACGCAACGTTGACGCACGCTCAGGCTGGGAACAGCGACGCCACGCTAGCAAAACGCGCGCCCTCTATAGTGTGACGTTAGGCGCGACCAGCGTCCGTCGGCGCGGCCCGGTGGCAACCGGCGCGAAATGCGGTACGCTACATTTTGCACTCACGACGTTATTTAGAGAGCACCGCGTCCGCTTCCCTCCGTGACGGAGGGACGCCGTGTGCGCTCAAACGCACATGCGTCAAAGCAATGCAGCGCGGCGCACGCCGGTGAGCATATGGCATGCAGATCCACAATGAATGTCAGTGGGCAGATCCACTCATCTATACTGGGGGATCCCAATGCCTGTTTTGGCATCGCTGGCGTGACGTGATAAAACGAACACCGGCGCGCGCTCACGTAGAAGTGTACTGACACCTTGAGGGTGACGTGTAGTAATGTTCTCACATGACACGCAACTCATTGTTATCATGTTTGCATCAGTCACATACCTTCGTCATTCATTCACAGGACGTAATACCAAATTCTGGCATATGTGAAGGTAGCAAAACGGCCGTAAGCGCATAATGAGTGTGGGTTGTAGTCATGCTGTTACACGACACGCATGTCATGATCATCACGTTTGGACGTGTCATTTACCTGTGTAGTCTGCTCACGTCACGTGATACCGAATTCGGTACATGTGAAGCTAGCGAAGCGGCCGCGAGCTCATCATGAGCGTAGCTTGTAGTCATGTTTTTACATGACAGGCATCTCATGATTGTCGTGTTTGCACCAGTCACAAACCTTTGTCATCCATTCACGTCCCGTAATACCGAACTTGGTATATGCAAAGCTAGCCAAACGGCCGCGAGCACATCATGAGTGTGTCATGTAATCGTGTAGTTACATGACACGCATGTCATGATTTTGATGTTTGGGTCTGTCACTTGTGTTCGCCATGCATTCATATCATACCTTACGAGTTTTTTACCATATCATGTGAATGAAATCACCGCAAGAGCAGAGAGGCCATGACATGTAAATCATGTATGACATACGTGTCATGATTTTCATGTTATGACTAGTCAGTTATACGTCAGTTATTTTCATGTTATGACTAGTAAGTTTAACTGACTAGTCAGTTAAACTGACTAGTCAGTTATGACTAGTCAGTTTTACGTAACTTACCAGCAATTCTGGCATACAATTACAAGAGAAAGCCCACACAAGCACTCCGGTGTGAGCAACGACGAAAAAAAAATAAAAAGCATCGCCACTTCGATTGCAGAGATTCGACCACAAAGTGTACTGGGAAATCTTGTTTCCCTTCAGCGTTGACGGAAGAAGCAGAGAGACCGCCCGTGACGTCACACCCCGGGGAAACAACGGAAACAAGAACGGCAAGGAATGGGAGAAGTTCAGTCGGCTGGCGGGTCCCGTGTTGGCCGGGCACGACGCGCGAGATGCAGGGCTGACCGGGTGACCCAGATTTCGGGGCTCGCATGGCGTACGCGCATGCCCGACCTAGAGAGAAAACGCGAGACGAGACTGCGTCAGGAGAGAGAAAGGACGAAGCAGCGTTGCAAGCGTAGCGACCTGAAGCCTCATTCCCCTCCTTTCCTTCATTTGTTTTCGATTTATTCTTCTGCGTCTGTTTGCGCTCGCGCTTTCAACTGCAGATCACCGCTATCCTTCCACCTCTCTCTCCGACCATCTCATCACCCTCTCCTGTGTAGCACTGCGAGAGACATTCCTCCTCTTTTCTCACTAGTCCCCCTTTTCTCCGCCCGCATCGCCTTTGCGGGTCGGTGCGGCCCGAATCCGCAAAGTAGGCCACTTTGCAAGGTCGCCGAGCATTGAGGAGAAACGAAGCACTGCCCCGTGCGAAAGGGAATGTGTTTATATGTAACGCCACCTGCGTTAGCGGAACACTTTAGCGTCGGCTTATTGATTCGATTGAAGGACTGCCTCTCTGGCCCGGGAACGTCATTTTGTATGCAAGTAGGTAAGAGCAAACGGGAATGTCAATTTCTTTTTGAAGTTTAGGTGAAGTTGAGGTGGCAAGTGCCTTAGTTAATTCGTCGTGAAGAGAGATTGAAGTGGAATTTGGAGGCTCGGTTGGAGAAAAAAAAGGAGGTTTGGAACCTTGGTGCATCCTTCTAGACAGAAATACACAAGGAGAGTCATTGTTGTTTTTTGCGCAACCCAATTAGACTTTTTGCTGCTGTCGCGAGAGTAATGATTGCAGAGCCCTAATTGCCCTGGCGAGTGTACCTAATTAGGTCACTCGGGCAGGGGTGAAATAGCTGATGAGCGAGAGAGAAGAAAAACCGTTTTTGCTTCGACTGAAAGTCACTGCACCTGTGCAAAGCTTGATGTCTGAGAAGCTTATTTTGGTCAATCCGGATAATTAAAACGAGGTTGAGGGGGGGGGGATAAGAAAAAGGGGGTAACAATTTAGAGTACAGGGTACTCTACTATAGGAGAGCTTAAAGCCGTCCCGTAAGAGAGGCCTTTGGACAAATGGACGACGAGGTTGAAGAGCAGACTGCCTGCTTTTGCATTAAGGAACTGCTTTTTTTAACGCTGCTGACTGGGCTCGATCCTTTAAAGGTTCCTCCCATTACCGCCTCTGTAACGTTGTACCTGTTTCTCGCAAAACGGATTTACTCACCGCGTTGAATTAAACGAACAGGGCTTAGTCTGAAAACGGGCGTCACAGTCTGGCGGTAAATACAAAAAAAAATTTCAATTTTAACAAGAAAAACTCAGTGGCTCACCGTGGTGCACGTTTAGACCATGCTATGACATATATTTTCACATCGAGGCTGTTTAAACGAGCCATAATGTGTCCGACCCTATCTCAAAAAATAAGTGGGTATGTGCTACAGGAGTCGGTTAACTCTCCCAACTCACCCCTGATTCACTAACAACAAAGTCGTTAGTTAGCCAAGTACTAAGGAACGAGAAGAGCAACAGTGCCACAGATAGGGAAATCCCCGCCAGTGAACACTGGTTCATCAAAACCTAAGAAACCAACAGCTAGCCCTGCACTAGAGAACGACACCAAAGTCAGCGACACTCGTCTTTGTAGGTTGTTTCATTGGAAACAACTATCTTTTTATTTATGATTCACGTGCACTGGTTTACTTCTCAATTTAAAAGGGCGCGCGTGTACCGCTCCTCCAGTCCAGCCATGGAGGTGGCTACCTACTACTACTACATCTACTACTACTACTACTACTACTACTACTACTACTAATAATAATAATAATAATAATAATAATAATAATAATAATAATAATAATAATAATAATAATAATAATAATAATAATAAATTGGCACCATATCCACGGAGTGAATGATGGAGAGTGGGGCGAAGCATTCGTCCGTTCATTCGTTCTTGCTTCCCCTCGTCTATGCGTCCGCCTGTGTGACCGTCCACGCGTCCATTCGCCCGTCCGTTCGTGCGTCTGTTCGTGCGTCCGTCCCTGCGTTCGTCCATGCTTCCGCCCCTGCGTCCGTTCATGTGTCCATCCATGCATCCGTCTGTGTGTCCGTTCGTCTATGTATACAACACTTCAAGTATCCCCATCTCGCGTCTTTTCATCATATATTCCCCATATAGAAGCACCGCCATCCAGCGGACATTCCAAGGACTAAACGAGAGGTGGCTCCCGCACGCTTTCTTACGGCTTGTGCTTCGGGTCTACTTCCCACCTTTAACCACCTCGAGTTCATGATATATACTAGTCCATTGTATTCATGGTACTGCGGCTCAACGCTCGCTAAACCGCTAAACATGTTTAAAACTAAAAAGGTTACACCCAGCTAGTATAACGTAGCAACCCTTTCTTGTCAGATAGTGCTCAATGTACATGCCAATGGCTGCTAATGGGGATCGCAGCGTGCGCGTTAACTAAAAGCCGAATGCTCCTGTCTCTCATTCCCCATTAGCAGCCATTGGCATGCACATTGAGCACTATTTTTTATTGTTCAACAACGCACAGAAGAAATGTCCCACTGGCACCACCTTAGAGATCAAAATGTAACAATTGTTAAACACTAAGACGGCTACGAGGGACGAATAGGTGCCGCTATAAAAAGCTTCGCCCCTAATAAGCGCTGTAAAAACAAATGACCACCCACGGGACGGCTTTATGCTCCCCCATAGTAGAGTAGCTAGTACTCTAAATCGTTAACCACTTTTTTTAAACACATAATAATAATAATAATAATAATAATAATAATACATACATACATACATGCATACATACATACATACATACATACATACATACATACATACATACATACATACATACATACATACATACATACATACATACATACATACATACATACATACATACATACATACATACATACATACATACATACATTGCGGACGCATGACCCATGGCATAAGGAGCTTCACCCCCAAAAATTGGCACTCGCATCTTCTCAAGGGGGGAGCTAGAGTAAATGCATCGCAGAGGTGGAGGGGGGGGGGGGGTATCGCGTGAATGTTGCGTAATTAGGTATTGTTTCTGAATGCTCAATTTTCATTTCGTCATTAATGTTTTTATTTATTGATTGAAGGAGAAACGGAGGCAAGAAGTGTAAATTTAAAGTGGGTCTTCATTCTTTGGTGCCGTCGTTGTATCGCACGAAGAGGAGATGGTCTTACCTGAACTCCTAACGCGCGCTCCGCCGCCTATATACACACCGCCCGTGTTTGAGGGAGAGGGGTACGGGGGAGAGGTCCGCAATAAGGCCCCTGACTGGATTCCGCACGCTTGCTCTCCCGCTTATATGTAACCACTACCCGCGTTCGAGAGAGACGACACGAGGCACCAGACGATCCGAGCATACGCAGTTAGGTTGTGGACAGTGCCAACGCCGAAGCGCGACATCTCGTGGCTAAGAAATGCTCCGCATTTAATGTGCCGACCTCAGTGAGGATAGTACCCGCGCTTTTCGCGTGGAAACAGCGTGGGTTCAAGCAACAGCGTAGGTTCGCGCCTCTATGAGGGGTCGCTGATAAAGGCACGCGCTCTGCGCAGTCTCACCGCTGCCATTGACAACAGCACACGTGGAGCGCTGCTCGTGGTAGCAATCTAAGATTTGGGGCACACTGCTTCGCCCCTTCACCAGCATTCACTTTGTAGATATGCGTAGTTTTTTTTTCTTCTGCTGCTTTTTCTTGATTGATACGTGGGGTTTAACGTCCCAAAACCAGCATATGATTATGAGAGACGCCGTAGTGGAGGGCTCCGGAAATTTAGACCACCTGGGGTTCTTTAACGTGCACTCAAATCTGAGCACAAGGGCCTACAACATTTCAGCCTCCATCGGAAATGCAGCCGCTGAAGCCGGGATTCGAGTCCGCGACCTGCGGGTCAGCAGTCGAGTACCTTAGCCACTAGACCACCGCGGCGGGGACTGCTGCTTTTTCTTCTCAGTCGATTGTACTGATCCCCCCCTCTTCCGTAACGTACGTGAAAGGGTTACGCACTACCTATGTGTTCGAACGTCTTTAGCGAAAAATCAATGATGTCGTGTGGTAACGTAAATGCTTATGTTATGACGTCATAACGTGTCTTGTTATGACGTCACAAAGAAGTCTCAAATTTGGTCAGTATGTTGCGTCATGATCATGTCAAAGGTCTCTATGACGTCGGGTTATATTGAGGTAATAGGACTTCTATACTCTGTCGGCCTACAAACAGTGAAATTGTGCATCACGGGAATTTTGACCAACTTTCATTACTGAGTTTTCTTTCGCAATATTCGTCGTGGTGACGCCGCCGTCTCGAGATATCTCACCGAATCTCAAATTTTTTGAACTCGATGAAACGTGTCTACAAGGCCTTCGGTTTAAAATATTTTCATTCGAAATCAAGCGGAAACTGAAGAGGAGCAACATCTTGATTTAGATTTAGAAACTGCACTCTGAGAACTGTGTTGTCATATGTTTCGCTATCACGAGCTCTATATTTGGGGAGAAATCAAAATGGAAGTTTCATTTTTAAACTTCGTGCCTAAACCTCCGTGCGTGACGTCAAAAATTTCAAAATGCATTTTCCGTATATTCGCAACATTGGCTCAATGAAATTCTCTGAGACCTCGTTGCTAAATCCACGAAACCCAGATGGGACAATGTACATCGTTGTCATTGATTAGAAGCAACGTAAGTCTCAGTACACACTTTTAAGATCTACGACGTCGTGGTCTTCGGTGCGGGAATTTCAAAGTGACGTCTCCTCCAGCAGTTTCTTTTCACTCGTTTCTTTGCATACCGAGTGCTTCGAAGTGATAAACTTGCAGTTTTCTGGATTGTGAAATGGTTCTTTACTAACACGAAAATCATTTTTGCTGTTTAGTGCCCCTTCAAAGTAATTCAGGGTGCGCAGAAAGCTGCAACCAACTATTCACTTATGCACAATGATGCAAGAAAGTGAACAATAAACGTAAGGTGAAAGGAAGGCGATGTAATTTCGTGAAGGGTACCCTAACGGGACATGCAGGCCAGTAAATGGGATAGAATAATTTGAATGCCAGGCCTAAACAGACTTTTCGCCTTGTGCTTTCCTCTTCATGTCCCGTTCGCCCGTTCGCCCATTCACTGCCTCCCTTGCCTAATTGACCCGCCGTGGTTGTCTAGTAGCTAAGGTACTCGGCTGTTGACCTGCAGGTCAAGGGACCGAATACCAGCTGCGCAGCTGCATTTTCAATGGAGGTGAAAATGCTGTAGTTCCGTGTGCTCAAATTTGGGTGCACAAATTTGGCAACCTCAGGTGGTCCAAATTTTTGGGTGCCCATCACTATGGCGTCTCTCATAATAATGTGGTGATTTTGGGACGTTATACCCCACGTATTATTGAGAATCTAATCTATTCCTTGCCTAATTCATTGGGTGCTGAATAACCAACCCACTTTACTTCAAAAGCAGCAAGAGAATCTGATTTGAAAAGGGAGAACGCAATCGTAGCCACTGTCACGCACTGCGATTCTAATTGCTCGACGTAATGACGCGTGAAATGTTTTACGGAAAAGAAGCAAAAAGAATGGGATCTACTGACTCGCCAGCCTTAACAAAAGCAAAAAAAGGAAGAACGAGACATTTCAGGTAACAGGAGCTCCAAGCCAATCTGCGCAACAACAAAGCAGCGGGATGCTACAGCCGAAACCAAGCGAGACGCGTCTCCACGAATCGATCGCAAGCGAGAAGTACACGGGAAAAAAGCAATCTTCGTACCAAATGGGGCTGGGAATTACGTAAGAGCCTTTCGCAAGCCGCGGTTGTTCCCTAAACCAACACGGATCGCATTTGAAGCCGTGTACAAGGCAGGTCATCAAGAAAAGCCGGCGGGAGCAATGTGTTTCAGCGAGTAAAAAGATCTGTGAGATGAAAGTAGGGTGTGGTAAACACGAGGCACAAAGTTAGGCATGAAGCTAAAAAGGGTGCTAGGATGGTTTTAGGGAAGCCCGGGAAAGCATTTGCGGGCAGCACTCTTAGAAGAAAAAACTAAAGAATGGGTGGCCAACTCAGTCGCCTGTTACGGGATTGAATGATGATAGTGTTAGTGCTATACCAACGATAACGTTAGCTTTAGATGGCTAACTCGTGGACAATGTCAACCATATTTGGCCGACATTAGAAACAAGTGAGCCATATTAAGCCAATATTATCCTGCAGTAAGCACCATTGAATGTGAAGTACCCCGAACGCCGACTCTAGATCCGACCCGTCATTTCTCAGCAGTCATTAACGAGTGCCATCGAGTGTTGGTTGTGATCTAGTGAATCAGCTGGTTGATGTCACGTGGTCTAATGAAACGCTCCGTTAGGCAGCACTGCTTTTGACGTTCCGCCAGTCTGAAGCCATCGTTACACAGATGTAGGTATCGTAAGTCATTATACAGCTAACCCCTAGCCTACGTCGACCATCATTTAGACAACGTTTGCATGTAACCAAGGTGCTGGTAACGCGCAAGTACGTGTAGGGATTAGAAACATAAGACTTAGTGAGACACTATGCTAAATACCGGCCAACATCTTTTCGTCCTGCTGAGACGTTGTACATCATCGCACCGAAATGTAAATTTTAGGTGAATGATGGCAGTGCAGACAATGCCTTTAGAAACGCTTTCCTTTTATTCCAGCTTCTATTTATTTAGTTACAGATACTGCTGTCTCATGTTTGAGACATTGCAGGAGTGGTTACAATAAACGAACAAAAACAGCAAAAACAAAAAAACATAACATTACGTAATTAGAGCTAGTACAAGCAGCGACAACCGTATTATAATCAAAATATCATAACTAAACTCATCACAGTGGCACACACCAGTTTGTTGGGATGAATGTTTGAGAATAATGAATTCTCAAACATAGCTCATACCCACTCAGGGGGATTTTTAGGGGACCAAGGATGAGTTGTGGAATCACGAAATGCAATCATCATCATAAACGTCTCTGCACTGCAGTGCAGAGTCGTAGTGCAGAATAGTTTTTGGTGTGGATTGCATTTTGTGATATAACAGTGATTCATATCCGATTAGCCACACAAATTAAGGCTACCCTGAACAACTTTGCTGTAAGCAAATTAGCTGGACCATAAAAAGAACTAAACTTAATGTTTAGGCCAGGGCAAAAGCGTAATCAACCCTAAACTCGACCGCAGTCTTTATGATCCCTCTTCCCAGTCCTTTCAGGTGCCACCTATAAAAACATGGTCTTCAAATGCGTCGAATTGAAGCAGCATGAGTTCAAGGCGCTCGATATTCTATTGCAACAAAAATAATTTTCTAATAGATGAATTTATGCGTTTTAAAGGAGTTAATACAAATTAAGCTTTCATAAAATATGTACCATTCATGTTGTTTTCTTGCGTATATAGAAATAAATCTCAGCCTCAAAATATACTGCAAAATGGTGTCTGGTTTAGTTGATTTTTAGAAAAGAAAAAAATGCATACTTCGGCATGGTTCCACGCTAGAACCACGTCTAACTCCTCGACCATTGTAGTGTCTTCAGAACAGTGATGATATGCCCTAATACGTTGAAAACTAAAGTTCAGTGAAGACAATTTTGTTAGGCAAAAGGTTCGTTTCATCTAAACGTCACTGTATGTTGCATTTTGTTAGCCCCTAGTTGACACAAGGAGCAAAAAAAAAAACGAGTGAACTCCACATTTTAGTACAAAGTGTCTCAAAGGGTTCAAACAAAGACGATAACAGTTTCGTCTGACATATCCTTCAAAGACACTTTCATCGCTGATCGCCATGATGGGTTGCACCAGGATAAAAAGACAATCAATCAATCATTTGATCTTTCCTTCTTGGTACCCTCGTTTTAATCGCTCCGTTTAAGTTGTTCTTGTTCCGAGGGGGCCTTCGTGTCATAAGGGGTCCTCCAGTCTTTCTTTCTTCCTTTTTTTTGTTTTTCACGTCATTCTATGCGTTTAAACAACCGCTGTCACCGCTTCTTTTTCGAAGTGTTCCTTGCATCAGTGGTAGTGCACTGAGGCTTGTGAAAAGTCACCGTCAAATTAGAAATATATAAAACAATCACAACTACGACTACAGATCAGACATTGATTGGAAGTGTCCTGATGCTTTTGAGTTGAAAACACGCACACAACACACAAACACAGATATATATATATATATATATATATATATATATATATATATATATATATATATATATATATATATATATATATATATATATATATATATATATATATATATATATATATATATATATATATATATATATATATATATATATATATATATATATATATATATATATATTCCGCGGTCGCTTTTTCATCATTTCTGGTATTCTACATCTAAAGCACCCAATTTTTTCAATTATCTTCTCTTTATACCTCTTCACATGGTTCCTTATATATATTATATATTTCACCTCTCGGCTCGTGGAATAGCCAATAGGTGAAAAACTTCAGTTGCCCCAAGCACGCGTGACAAACTAGAGTTGATATGACCTGTTTCACTCAGGCTGGCTCACAGCAGCAATCAGGCAATGATTCCGCGACCTTCAAGTTAGCTGTAAAGCGCCATAACCACTACACCACCAGGGCGGGGCCTGGAAGCGAAATGCCGGAGGCCCGTGTGCTGTGCATTGTCAGTGCACTTTAAAGAATGCAAGATAAATGAAATTCCGGGAGCCCTCCACGGCGGCGTCTCTCATAACTGTATTAGGCCTCATGAACATGAAACCCCTGATATCATTGTGAAATCACGCAGCACCCGACGTGGTTTTAAGTTGACTCCGAGATAATAGGTTTTGGAAGCTTTCTGCTCCTCACTTGGTTCTTGTAGTGCCTGTGTCATCGGGATCAAGACACCTTTGATCATCAGACTATGCCATAAAATGACGGTAAAGTGGTGCCACCGTAATATGGCAAATTGTGACGTCCGCGGGACGTGATTTATTTTTGCACCATTTGACTCAATGTCGATGGTCACATTTCGCTTTTGATGACGCATCTGGGGCTTTCGCGTCTCAGGCTAGTGTGCGTGGGGAGGGAGGGGGGGGGGGGGCTCTGTTCAAAGATTGCCTTCTTCTTCTTGAAGCAGTGCTAACGGTGAAGTAATTTATAGTACTGTTCTCGCATGTGTGTGTGAGGGGGGATTGCATACCTGCCTCCTTTCTCTGAAACAATTTAATGTGCTCGGTCCTAAGGTTGCCTTCTCCTTCATAAAGCTGTACCAACAGTGAAGCACTATTTACAGTACCCTGCTTGCGTGTGGGTGTGTGTGTTGCATACAGGCTTTCTTCATTTCTCCAGAACAATCATATGTGCTTTATCTTAAGGTTGGCTTCTCCTTCATAAAGCTGTGCTAACAGGGAAGTAATATTTACAGTACTATGCTTGCATGTGTGTGTGTGTGTGTGTGTGTGTGTGTGTGTGTGTGTGTGTGTGTGTGTGTGTGTGTGTGTGTGTGTGTGTGTGTGTGTGTGTGTGTGTGTGTGTGTGTGTGTGTGTCGCATACCTGATTCATTTCTCCAAAACAATTATATATGCTCGATTCTAATCCTTCGTAAAGCTGTGCTTACAATGAAGTACTACTTACAGTATTCTGCTTGCATGTGTGTGTGTGTGTTTCATGCCTGCTTCATTTCTCTAAAACAATCATATGCGCTCTGTCTTAAGGTTGCCTTCTCTATTGTAAAGCAGCGCTATCAGTGAAGAAACATACACAGTACTCTGCTTGCATATATATATATATATATATATATATATATATATATATATATATATATATATATATATATATATATATATATATATATATATATATATATATATATATATATAACAGCTGAGGAAGACGAAGAGTCTTGGCACTTGGCACGATGCTCGTTTGCGGCAGCACACTGCGATCGTGCCAAGACTCTTCGTCTTCCTCTGCTTCTCTTCTCTACATTTTTCTAGTCTGTTACAATATATATATATATATATATATATATATATATATATATATATATATATATATATATATATATATATATATATATATATATATATATATATATATATATATATATATATATATATATATATATATATATATATATATATATATATATATAAGGGCAAGGACTTGAGGAGGGGAGAATATCAGCCGTCTGGTGATATGAGTGAGAGATCTGGCAGCCGAGGCTGAGGGTTGCGTCCTGGATACCACAAGAATGCTTTGAACGGGGAGATAGCGGAAATCACAGCTGGCATTCTTGTGAAAAAATGAACGAGGTTCTAACGCCTTGCAGCATCGACAGTTCAGATTTCCTAGGCGTCGAATTCCTTGTCGTTGGTGATACACAGGCCATGCAGGCAACTTGCGTGCGCAGTGAACGAGGTTGATTGGGCGCTGCCTGTCTTCCTTCCGAGTACAAGGGGTGGTTTTGTGGCTGTTTGGGATTTTTTCATGGCGATGTCACATATCTTTTGATCGAAGGCGTAATCTTGATCTTTGGTGCAGAATGTATCCACGACGATGTTCTTTTTTGCAGTGCTCTTCAAGCCTTAAGAGTGGTTTCGATGCATTTTTTTCCGTCGCTGACAATGTTCAAGTATACGTCGACGTTGTAGTTTCTTGATTTTGTCGACTTGCTTGTGGTGTGGCATTGATCGTGGTGTACCAGCATTCTTATCAAGTCTTCCACAGGCTTCTCCGACGCGAACCAATGCAGCTGTTTCCGGCACAAGACAAAAAAAAGGGGGGGGGGGGGTTCGTGCACTTCAATCTTCTGTATTTATAAACCGTTCATTGTTGGTGGTTGCCTGAAGAGTACTTGTATCGTCAGAAGTCGCACCTGCGCTTTTGTTTTCATTGTTGGCACAAAGGTTGTATACTGGATTCACATCGCTTCGATCTTGTGATTGATGAACACTAGACGCTTCTGCGGAAGACTTTTCTTTACAAGATGCTGATTGTGAATGCTTCTGTCTTTGTGGAATTGCTGAGCTGAGTGCTTTGAATGAATGAGATTTCAGTGAACATTCGTTGTCTGGTTCTGTTTTGTGCAAATTTACAAACTCGTAATGTGTAAATGCGAAGATCTTATGAGGTCCTTCATTAGATTTATCAGTAACGTTGATGACAGGTGATTCCAAGTCAGTTTGCAAAGTACGCACGTGGCATGAA
>NC_134708.1:62771776-62794276 GCF_043290135.1 Rhipicephalus microplus
TTTAACTGTATTTCTTCATCCGTGTTGCATTGGTGCTCTGTAATGTATTTCATGTCTACATATGTATGTATTTATGCATAAGAGTATGTGTATAATTATATCCATCTATATCAAGCATTTTTTGTTGTTAAATATATATGCTGTACTTGTAACAACACTATTGTATGATAACTCTTCTATGTAATGCATACTCAGACCCTTAGTGTATTTGAATAAAACAATTTAAATGGAAAAGCTCAAAGCTTTGGCCAGACGTGACCACACACACGTTAACTAACCACCACGGTCTTTGTACATGTTTGACGAAGAGAGCTTCGACAAGTCAGTGTGCGCGTACCATTGTCCACCACTCACCGAGTCACTTCTTAAGTCGCAGCCACTCCGCCACCATTAGCGAGCACTGTGCTCCCGCACCTGGAGTAGGCCAGGAACACAAATGCCAAGATTCGCTTGACCCGAATTTCTCGGATGGCGCAGGGTGCCTGAATTTATTATTTGACCCAGCACAAGATACGCAATCTAAGGCTACATACGCAAACATTCATGTGTAGATGTGCGCTCGAGCGTCAAAGCTCAACGGGTGCATAGGTGAAGCGCGATCGTCTCATTAAAACACCACCGCAAGCATGCACGTTTTTGCCTGACACTCAAATGACACCATCAACACAATAAACAAAAACGCTCAGAAGAAACATTTCCGTTGGAACTTGTACTTGCGAATGTCACCACTTAGTCTATTTACTAAAGGATGCTAAACTGCCGCTCCTTCAAGCCAAAGACGCTGTTCTTGCGTGAATGTCCCGAGTGCATTGTATACAGGTGCACACTCACTTCTGACCACGTTGTATGAAGTCGGACACCTCATGCTTCCGCGAATATTGAAGGTTAAGAAGTTCAAGACAGCTGTCGCGTATATTTTAGTCACACTTACAATGCTGGAGTTAACCACATGAGTCGCACTCACAATCCTAAGCGTGCCAAGATTGACTGTATTTCGTTTAACACAGCCTCTGTCGTCTTGCCGGTGAGCTGCTGCACCCTCTGAACAAGTGCAGCACTTGTGCGCACTTTCTTCAGAGCATCCGCGCCTTCCTTGTCGCTCCTGTGAGCGCCTGAGATCACGAACTCTGCTGCCTGGTTCTTGAGGAGAACGTTCCTCGCCAGTATCTCATCAACCTCTCTCAATTCCTCGGGTCCATCAGCCTCATCGGAAATCCAGAGCTCATTCAGGGTGTAGTTAGTCCCCAAACCACGTAGGATCGTTTCCACCTCGTTGGTCGAGATTTCAGTGGGAGTGTTACATAGTTCCACGAAGATCAGCGTGTTGTTCACTTCAAAGAGTTCCGAAAGGGACGCTGCAATTTCGGGCGTGACCCACTGCACGTCCATGAGGAGAACATTGATGGAACTGTTCTTCTTCAAGGCATCCAAGACGACGAGAAGCTGATGCTCTTCACCGACATTTATATGCTTGCGGCTCTCAACTCGCTGTAATGTTGTCGTATACCTCACTAAAGAAGCGATGCCTTCTGCAAGCTCGCTGAATGAGTCATCAAGGTCGACGGAAACGAAAGTAAGCCCTTCGAGCTTCTTCTGCACGCCCACGGCGAGGAAAAGCTCCCACATAATCTTTTTGTCGAACGAGGAGGTGATGCTGATGGACAGTTGTGGAGGGCATGCACCCTCTCGGATTAGCACATTTAGCTCCGGCAAAAGCTGTTCGGGCCAAACAATCTCAAGCCTTCCGAATACGTGGGCGTGCCATTTTTGTGCCAAAAGCCAGCACACTTTGTCCTTCTCCACGGTACACACGTAACTGAGGTTCACAAGCTGCAGCGTCAAGTTGGTTGCAAGCATCTCTGCGAAGACAACGAAGGTGTCTGAGGATAACTCCATCTCACGTAGGCGGAACATCTTTAGTGTGTCGTTTACTGCCAGGGCGTTGATGATAACTGCAGCCCCTTCGTCACCACCACAGGAGTTTCGCAAGATTAAGTTCCTCAGCGTCTTGTTCTGTCGGATGCAGTCTGCGACGTCTTTCGCGAATCTGGTCCCGGTGTTATGGCATCTCAACTCCAGCGTGTGCAGGCTTCTAATTCTAAATGCCTTGGAGAGTGTTGTTCCGATATTATTGTTCTCGCACTCTACAAAGACGCAAAGCTTTTTCAAACAAGGACATTCCTCAAGCCCCTCAAAAACAACTTTGAATGCAGCCACGGAAATCGACAGTACAGAAAGCTCTCTAACGGGGAGCCCTATGTTCAACATTCGCCGAAGCACTGGAGCGTCCGTATCCGAAATACTGGTATAACTGAGGTCAGCCCCGTGTTTCATAAACGTGCTTGTCTGCCAATGTATCTCTCGTCATATGCCTTCTAGTCCTAAACCCCTCTCGAAGAGCTTTTTGACTTCGTTTGCGTCGAACTGAGTAGAACCTGCACCGGCCATGTTGACGTCAGAGTAGTATTGTAACGTTGAACGCTGTGCCAACTTGCAGGAAATAATTGTACCGTCTTTGCTGTACTCGGGCAGTGAGAGAGGGGGATATTTATATGCCGTGATAATCCTCTTGTGGTCACTTTAAACCTTCAGCCGTGGGTTAGTTCTGGATATTATTGGCCATTTTTGTGGGCTTTGTGCGCAGTTATCGTGAACCAATGAGCGGAACAACTGGTGGGTCCTTCAGTCTGCAATGTCTAGGGTTTCAGTAACCGACGCTGCAGTTTAGAATAGACATCTTGGGAGTGGCCTACTTCAACAAGTTTCAGTGTCGATGAAGCCTAACAGAGAAAACAAAAAAACACAAAGAGAAACATTTGTAAATAAATATTTCTTTCAGAATGACAGAAAGTTCACTTAACTGGTCGGTATAAGGTAATAAAACACTCTGCCAATCCTTCTTAGAAATCAGCATCACACGTTGGTGAAACACGTGCTCAAAACTTGGATGAACAGCTACTGTAGATTGATAAGCGAGAGTTTGTACAATGGCTACTGATGTTTGTCGAAGATGGCACCGCTTGATGTGACGCGACGCACGACTTGTGGGGCCCATTGTGGGGCCCATAATAAGCTGTGATTGTTAACTGAGGGTGGGCGAGAAACAGCAAGGCCAGATTCATGGACCTATTTTTTTTATAAGGATTGCTGATACGAGCGTGTCTTAGACTAAAGCCCCCGCTTTATTAGAACTTTGACAATATTACACATTTTGGCAACGCACCGAATGCGACGGTTATAGCAAGAGCGTGTTGCAAAAGCTAATCGCGGAGGCAACAATTATTTTCCCTCAACTACTTCTAAATAATGACATTAGCTCGTGAAGCAAGGGTGGAATTTGTGGCAGTTGTGAAACATAAAAGGCGGATCGGTGTGTGCAGATTCATCTGGTGGAAGCTAGGACAGTGAGTTGAGCGCCCACCAGCTACCGCTGCTCTCCGTAAGGTCATGGGCTTAATCGCCGTCAACGGGAGTTTTTTTCGGTTTTTTTTTCATCTGGTCGGCTCATTTGGCGGACACATTTCCGTAACGTAAATACGTCACGACGCAATTCTACTAGGTCTGTGTAGGTGACCAGTGTAGCTGACGCATGTACCTTCCAGTCTTTGCTTTTTTGGGCATTATTAAAAAGCAAGCTGCTCCCCCGTCGTTCATCTAAAGTGCGGTTGAACAATGCTATTCCCGCACATCTACACAGCGTGTATATGCGTGGGAACGTAATGTGTGGGCCGAATCTACGCAGCTCGAAGATTGGAGTGACGTGGCGAAACTGTATCTCTCCATTGAAACTTTCTGCACCTAACACCGCAGTGCTCTTCTTTTGAACGATGACGAAGTGATTCTGGCGTAGAACGCTGCTTTCAGTAACTAATGTTTTCAAGTTTTTTGTGGCTTTGTTAAATTCACCGTTCCAGTGACTATCGCGATGGATGTGGATTCGCCTGGGCTTCCACCGCAACCATCGACGTCGTGTGCAGCTACTACGAGAAAGCGTGCGGGCCACCCGAGTGATGCCGAGAGCGAGGACACGCTTATTTACTCTACGGCCAGTGACGAAAGCTCCGACGAAGGTGACTTTGTGCCTGTGACAAGGCGTCAGCAAAAAAAAAGACTAGTGATGCCGTCTTCATCAACAAGTAAGAATTCTACGAAGAAGCGAGAGCCTACGATATACACAATTCGGTTGGTGCCGATCGATGCGGCTCATAGTCTCAACTGGCTCATTCGTCAAGCCACGTCTTGGTCTCTTGAGGAACTCGCCCAGGGACAGATCGCGGACCTGCGGATCAATGGCCGTAAGAATATCCTCGCCGTAGACGTCACTCAGCGAGCAAATTGGGAAGTGTTGAACAAGGTCAAGATGTTGGATAACATCTATGTTCGCACCCACATACCTCATGGCCGCGACTCTACTGCAGGCGTTATTTACGATGTCGACATTTCCATCAGCGAAAGTGACTTTGCTGCTCTAATCAAACCGATGTCTGCAGAAGTTACCATACTGCAAGCCCGTCGCCTTGCCAAATCACGCTGCTTGAAGCTTGTGTTAAAGGGTGACAGCCTTCCATCGCTAGTCAAGGTCGGCCATTTTCGACACACAGTGCGACCCTTCGTACCGAAGCCCCTTCAATGTCGGAAATGGTACAGATTTGGACATGTCAGTGCTGTTTGCACAAACCTTGCTGTGTGCTCGCTATGCTCAGAATCACATAGCGCAGACACTTCCCAGGCAGAACTTTAAAAATGTCGAAACTGGGATGCACCTCACGAAGCATCGTTGAAAGATTGCTCAAGCATGAAAAAGGAAATGCAAGTGTTGAGACAAGTGGTCCGGGATGGCTCAACTCACAGGAAAGCCGCTGCCAAAGTACGACGCCCGCGGTCTCGTCAATGGAGGCCCCTGAGGAGGCCCAGTGCCGAAGGAAGGACTGCACCTCACCAAATGATCGCCGGCATACCACTTCAAGCATCCAGACACGTTGAAGACAAATAATCCAAGCAAGACAAGAGCATTAGCGGCTCGCCTGAAGCATGACCGGTGCTGCCAACGATAGACCCGACATTTGAGCCACTGCATCGCTTGTCTACAATCACTTATTCCGGACGAGAATGCGGTGATAGTCGCAATAAGGAAATCGTTGCCATGGTAAAGGCCTTCATGAATACCATTCGTATGCTCCTCAGTATCGTTCACAGACCGGCTGTTAACAGTGCACTTCAGTTAGTGGATGCGCTGAAGCCGGTGCTGTCAAGTCTGGAAAGGCACCATGGCTCCTCCTCTGCAAGCCTTTCGTAAAGAAGTCAAATAAGCTTCGATTTTTCAGTGGAATGCTCGAATCCTCAAGCCCCGCATTTCTGATGTTCAATAATTTGTGTTTAAAAATCAGTTTGCAAATATTGTTATTTGTGAGCCATGGCTACACGATGCAATACGACTATCCAGGTACGAAGCCTTCAAGCCCGCTACCTGCAACGAACAGAGTAAAATCATTGTATATATCAGATGTGACCTTACCTATATCAAGCACTATGTAGGACCTCACGATGACAACCAGTATGTCTGCTTGACAGTAAAACGTAGACCTCAATTTCACGCTAATGGGTGCATATATATCGCCTTCAAGCCGTTTTGAGCCTGACAGACTACGTGCACTTTTAACAACCACACCTGGACCATGGATCATCACCGGAGCTTTCAACGCTCACCACCCACTATGGGGAAGTCAGAAGATAGACCATCGCGGAAGGCAAGTATTCTCCTTTGCTCTGGAGCAGCAGTTGCTTGAGTAAACGACGGAAGCCCAACGTTTCTACGGGGAATGGCATACAGCAGCTGCCTTGACTTGACACTTGTGTCACGAAGCCTGAATGGAACGCTTAAGTGGTTCGCAGACTCTAAAACTCATAGAAGCGACCACATACCAACCTATTTAAAGATCAAGGGCCTGGAAAAATCGCAAAACTACGACACTTCGACTCGCATTGACTGGACAAAGTTCAGGTCACTGACGGAAGAGAGGTGTCAAGAAAACGAAGCGCCTCCTCTTGACACCCTCGAGGATATGGTTAGATGTGCTGCTCAAGAAGCGACTTATCATATTGAACATAGTTCAAAATATTGACGACATCAAACGGAATTGTAACGGCTCAGAGCGATCCGTCATCGTGCAGAACGAAGATATAGGCGCACTAAGTCCATTCCCGAGTTGAGGAAGGCAAGCCACCTACAGAAAAAAATTTAGCGGCGAATCAATTCACTTCAGTTGTTTTGGTGGAAATCTCTGTGTGAATCGTTGGATCCACACAAGCCTTTGACAAAGACATGGAGGATTGTTCGTGGCCTACGAACATCAACACATCAACATCGCCCCTTCAATTGTCTGTCTCTCCACCAAGGCAGCAGCTAAATTGAAGTAGCGGAAAATTTCTGCATGAAATTTGCCGGTCAGGTGTCCGCGTGCACCAGGCGTCACCTAGAAAACGCCCCACTCTCCAGAGATTCAAGAATGAACACCTTTTTCTTTCTAGACAAACTCCAAGCGGCCTTCACGACATGCAAACGATCTTCATCGCCTGGCCCGGATGGGATCACGTACAAGGCTTTTTGCAACGTCGGTGAAGCAGCTCGACGGGCCCTTCTTTCCGTGTACAACGACTCGTAGAGCAGCAGATTTGTCCCTCATTCGAGGAAATCAAGCCGCCTCGTCCCTGTGCTTAAACCAGGTAAACCTCCTCTAGACTTGACCTTTTATCACCCCATCGCGCTTTCTAGCTGTTTCGGGAAGGTGACGGAGAGGATAATTTTGACTCGCCTAGAGTGGTACCTGGAGCACCACGAGGTATACCCTGATACTATGACGGGCTTTCGGCGTGGGCGGTTTGCAATTGATAACGTTATTGACCTGGTCTCGTCTGTGCAGCATCAAAAAAGACTGAAATGTTTATCTGCGGCGTTGTTCTTGGACGTGAAAGGTGTATACCATAATGTACCACTTAAAGCCATTCTAGATGTCATGAAAAATGTTGGATTAGGGGTTCGGGTTTACCAATGGATCGTCAGCTATTTGTAAGGCAGAAATTTTTTTGTACAGACGGAGAATGGCACAACAATGCATCATTGCATCCGTCGTGGTGTACCTCAAGGTGGTGTTCTTAGCCCCACATTTTTCAATCTAGCGCTCATCGGCCTGGTTGACGCACTTACAGAATGAGCCCATCTATCAATATGTTCAGATTACATCTGCATCTAGGCGTCAAGCGTAACACGCCTTCATTTGCGTGCCCGATTTCAGAGAGCGGCTACAGTAGTGACAAAGTACCTGGAAGAACGGGGACTAGAACTGTCTTCAGAGAAGTGCTCGCTTATAGTATTCACGGATAAGGCGATGAGCCTATATGTTATTAAAATCAACGGACACACGATCAACTAAGTGAAAACCCACCGATTCCTCGGAGTCATAGTTGATCGCGACCTCTCCTGGAGCCCTCACATCGGCCACATGAAAACGAAACTCACTATAATCACCCACGTGCTGAGGTCTCTTGCTGGAAAAACGTGGGGTGCATTGGTACGAGCAATACTTCAACTTTACACTGTTCTGTTCCTCGGTTATATGCGCTACCGGTTACCCGTGCTTCGCGTGATCCGAAGAGCAAACTTGCGCGTCCTCCAGTCGATCCAAGCCCAATCACTGCGATTATGCCTTGGTCTCTCGAGATGCGCGTCTACAGCAGCGACAGTCATCATTGCGCGTGATTATCCAGTCAACGCATACATCAGCGTAGACGCTTTGAGAATGTACCTGAGATATTTCGCTCGGCTTCCATCACATCAACTCGCCTCACTTCGAGCTTCTAGGCACCACTCAGCTTTCAGCGCATCTGTAGCTCATCATTGCGCAGTGCTTCCACTGCACTTCACGCATGCAGTACGGCCGCCGCTACCATTGTGGTGCCTACACCCACTCAAAGCTCTTTTTACAATTCCTGGCATCCAAAATAAGAAAACGTCGTCCCATATAGCCCTGAAACAGGCCACATTACTCTTACTGCAAGAGAAGCACAACGGACGCCTTCACATTTACACGGATGCCTCTGCGTCTTCAGTAAGCTCAGCAGGGGCGGTGGTTATTCCCGCGAGGCATATCGCAATTAAATTCATGACATCGCATTTGACGTCATCGACCGCTGAAGAACTCGCCGCCATACGTGCAGCTCTTGAATTTACAGTTGAAGAACCTTCGTGACATTGGTCTATCTTCTCGGACTCGAACTCAGCTCTTCAATGTCTTATGTCACCCTTTCGCCATGCACCTAATGAACAGTTATTAGCTGAAATAAGGCTTCTTCATCACCAAGCAATCGAGAATCAGCACAGCATAGTGTATCAGTGGATACCAGGTCATTGCAGTATATATGGCAATGACCGCACAGATGAGGCCACTAGATCTGCACCCGACGGTACCGCATGCACAGCCATCCCGTTCTCAAGAACCGACGCAGCTACAAGACTTCGTTCGCTTGCACGTGATCTCACACTGGTACAGTGGAACTCGACAGAATACACAAACGCGCTTCTGCATAACTTCGATGCCGATCTGCAGCTTCGTCTTCCCTCAGGGATATCTCGAGCTGAGGAGACTCTTCTATGCCGCCTGTGGCTTGGAGTGGCCTTCACGAACGCATACTCCTATTTCATAGGAATGGCAAGCTATTCTACATGCACTTACAGCAGCTGCGAAGAAACCATCGCGCACCTTCTATTTGAGTTCACCCATTTCAACGCGCAAAGAAAAGAACTGACTGCAGCTCTGGATAGACTGGATGATCGGCCTTTGTCCGAACAAAGAATTCAGGGTCATTGGCCGAGCCCAGAAGGCTTTGAAAGCTTTACTACGCTTTTTGTGGACAACTGGCCTCAGAGACAGACTTTAGTGTCTTATTCTTTTTGATGTTGCCTTTACTTCGTCGCTGTTTTTTGTAATTTCTCTCTCTCTCTTCAGAACATTTATTTTTACCATCTTTTATTCCCCTCACCCCTTTCCCCAGCACAGGGTAGCCAGCCAGTCTAAGAACGAGCTAACCTCCCTGTCCTACCGCTTAAATTTTCCTCCTCCTCCTCCTCCTCCTCCCCCTCCTTTGTTATCGGCCCACCTTTGACCAATCGACGCTCTGAAATGATGATGTCATCATATGACGCCACGATGGCACAAACATTTCGGCGAGTTGCCTTGTCATTATGGGTTTTTTTAGTGGACTTAACTGCTCACTAGGAAGAGTACACGTGGTTTTTTTTTCAAAAGACTGTGCCCCACGCTGAAAAGAAAATCCGATTGTGGCGCAAATGAGAAGATCGTTCATCACATCGGTAACAACAGGCAAGTTTTTGTCCCATAAACTAAGAATTACAGCTTTAGTGTGATGTTGAAAGTCGACAATAGATGGCCACAAGCGTCACTCAACTGCGATATGGCCAGTCTACTGATATAGAACACGGAATCCCGGTAGATTGACTCTTTGGCCTAAAAACAAATATGTATAACTTGAAATTTTATTTTACGAAGGCTTGAGGACGCTTTAGGTTCCGCCAGAAATTAATTTCTGTTTTTTTTTTTTCTCGCGTCTTCGAAAAGGCACCCGGTGGCGAAGCCGGCAGTGTGTTCGCTAGCAAACGGCGGAGATACGCGAGCACGGCGTCCCCCACCCCTCCTCATGAGAACAAGGAAGTGTGCGCGCACCGTAAACTACCACTATGGTACCTGTTTTATCAATAAAAAATTCCTAATGATGCCTGCGAAACCGCGTGCAGCTTCAGTTGTCGACTTTCACTAGTAGGGCAATTGTTATCGCCTCCACCGATAAGTGTTGTGGGCATTCATTCCACCGATAGAAGAGTGAGCGCAGGTCGAAGAATTCTGTTTGAAATACCTCTACACAATTTCCAGAGAAACCGATCTTTGGTTAGACACTTTAGTTGATGCGATTTTTATTGCGACCCAAAACTTAAAAGCAGTCAAGGATGGTAGACAGTTTCTTTGAAGGGCCAGTAAACAGGTACCAACTTTTTTCACACCCCAAAAACAAGCTCGCCAACTCGAAGAGTAGACCGCGTCGATCACACTCACTGAACGTTACAGCGCCGTGCAGGGCAGCCTCTCCATGTTGAAAAATAATAGCGCACCTGTTTTCTTCGCTTAACGAATCCTCCTACTACGCGCACAGTGACGATAGAGAGAGAAAGGAGAAACTTTATTGAAGTGTCCCTGCTGGGGTCAAAGGTGGCGGAGGGCCGGGAGATAGCTTAGCCTGTGTGGATAACTTTACGGACCACTGAGCTGTTCTATTGGTGCTTTGCTTAAACAATGCTTTGGTCCTGTGGTGATGCAGTTCCGGCCACGCCGTCTGCACTTTCCATTTTCCGTGCATCCCTCTGCCGTTTTGTAGAGTCCTAGACTACCGGAAGAAGCACAAAAGACTCCGAGATAACATGGCCTCCGAGATTGCAAGCCCACGGCGTGGTTTCCTGCCGCGTGCCCGCGATCTCGGAGGCCATGAAAATAAAGAGACGTCTCGCTACTTCACCGCTAGGAGAGATGAGCTCCTAGAACGGCGTTTTTTCTCCACGCCACTATGAAACGTGCTCATGTCAGGTATGACTTGTTGGACAGTGGACTGTGTGCCGATCACGCATCGCTGACGTCCTGTCACGTTGCTGAAGGGGGTGGAGTCACAATGACAAAATACGCATTTCCCTTCCCCGTCGCAGAGAAGGATGGCGAGGCCTCTCGAACATTTGAAACCCGCAATGTTCCGATTACATTGTAACGTCTTTATTATAGCGCCCATTCGCTAAATTTGGTGACATCATGTTCGCCGAGCAAAAGTGGGCATATTTTTTTTATAACAATTTTAGGACCTCCGGGTTGTGTAGTAGTTATTTTTAAAGAGCTACTAAACAACCCGGAGGTTCTAAACAAAATTTCACTTACGGGTTCAATTGCTGTGAGAATACGTGCACCATATACCGAAGCTCGAAGAGCGCTTATAGCTTAGAAGGTATTTTACATGAAGTTTGAAGATAACGTGTCGATTAGAGAGCTACGTGCCGTGCCTGCGACATTGACGTGAAGCTTATCTCAGCTGCCGCATTCACTAAGTTGGCTCCCGCAAGCGCAGTAACAGCGAAGAAGGCCGGAACGAGGGGAGAAGGGGATGGAGTGTAGAACGAAACATCAGCAAGCGTTTCTGTTTTCAGACAGAAACGTTTGTTGCTTTGTTCTAGAAGGTTTTCTTCGACTAAAGCTTTTCCCACATAATGCGCAGGGGTACTTTCTGAAGTGGATTGGACGCGGGGCTTTAAGAATAGTGGCGTTGGCCTCTCAAGCATGGATGAAATCAGGACGTCAATTCCGAAACAAATTTTTTTTGTTCCACAATGTAGCAATCTGAAGCTCAAAGTGGCCATGGGCCCTTCAAGAGGTGGTCAAACGAAGCTGTTCATTGTGTGTGCCGGCTTGATCGTTTTGATTGTTTCTTGTGTTTTCACGTCCATTGTTCAAGGTTGCGAAACGATGTTCCGAAAGCTTGATGAGCGGTAATCCTGGCCGAAGAGCGGAACAAGGCGAATCAACACGAACAAAAACGTGGGAAGATATCTGTAGCATTGACAGCAGAAAAAATGTTGTGCTTTGTCATGAGGGCAGAAGATACTGATGTGCGCAGGTTTTGCATGAAGATCCGCAGACTTCGCACGAAAAAAGATGGAGCCAAAACAGTGGGCGAACATAAAAAGTGGGGTTTACAACCCCCAATAACTGATTGATATCCGGGGTTTAACGTCCGAACTTAAGAACATATATGGTTATGAGAGACGCCATAGTAAAGGGCTCCAGAAATTTCGACCACCTAGCGTTCTTTCATCATCACCATAATAAGCCTGACTACGTCCACTGCAGGAGAAGGGCCTCTCCCATGTTCCGCCAGTTAACTCGGTCCTGTGCTTGTAGCTGCCAGTTTATACCCGCAAACTTCTTAATCTCATCTGCCACCTAACCTTCTGTCTCCCCCTAACCCGTTTGTCTTTTCTGGGAATCCAGTTAGTTACCCTTAATGACCAGCGGTTATCCTGTCTACGCGTTACATGCCCGGCCCATGTCCATTTATTCTTCTTGATTTCCACTATGATATCCTTAACCCCCGTTTGTTCCCTAATAAGCTCTGCCCTTTTTTATCTATTAAGGTTGCACTGCCATTTTTCTTTCGATTGCTCGCTGCGTCGTGCTCCATTTAGGATGAACCCTCTTTGTAAGTCTCCAGGTTTCTGCTCCTTAGCAAAGTACCGGCAATACGCAGCTTTTATATACCTTCCTCTTGAGGAATAGTAGCGATCTACCTGTCATGAATGGAGAGTGCTTGCCAAATGTGCTCCACCACATTCTTATTCTTTTAGTTGCTTCGATTTCGTGGTTCGGCTCCGCGATTATTACCTGCCCTAAATAGACATAATATTTTACAACTTGAAATGCACTATCACCTATCTTGAAGCACTGCTTTCTTCCAAGGTTGTTGTCCATTACTTTCGTTTTCTGCAGATAAATTTTAAAACCCACCTTTCTGCTCTCCTTGTCTAACTCCGTAATCATGAGTTGCGATTCGTCCCCCGAGTTACTTAGCAATGCATTGTCATCAGCGAAGCGGAGGTTACTAAGGTGTTCTCCATTAACACTTAACCTTAACTGTTCCCATTCCAGGCCTCTGAAAACCTCCTGTTAGCACATGGCAAATAGCATTGGGGGTTTTGATCCCGTGACCTACGGGTCAGCAGCCGTGTAACATATCCACTATAGACCACCGCGGCGGGGCAGGGGTTTACAATCTCAGCCAGCAAACGCAGTGTGCAGCCAATAAACCATCGATCTCGGCTTCAGAGCATGCAAGTTTTAGTTGGAGTTTTGATCGAAGCCCGAGAAGAACGATGGGGATACCCATTTTTCGGCGTCAGGATAAGAGGCGAGTGCTGCTTTCAGATGATGTAGTCTCGCTACGATCTGTTTCAACGAAGTATCATACGCAGTGGTCCGGATGCGCACACAACTCAGATATTATCTCACCGAGAGGCAAAATGCGTACTCAAACTCTCTCCCTTTATTAGTAGTCTCCACTGATGGCACGCCACAACGGCTAATCTAGGTAGACGGAAAAGTACACGATCAACTGTCCCATGGTCTTGAGCATTGCAGAGCTAGCCCATTAGGCATACCTGTATATACACGTAGGCAAATGAGTACATCCATGGCATGGTGGCAATGGTCTGACGATGTCCAAATAAATCGTGTCGAAACGTGCATCAGGGGGAAGGAATTTTCTCCATGACTTGATGCGCTGTTGTATCGTAAAACGCTGGCACATTGTGCAAGTGCGAACGCAGTCACTGTACAATATCAGCACGTATGCGTGGCCAGAATAGCACTCAGCGACTTTGTTGCATAGCTAGTACGCCTGGATGTCAGGTTAAGTGCAGGCGTGGCATCAAAAACCGCACGATGCTGATGTGCCAATGTTGAGCTCGTCGCAGTGTCCGCGCTGCTTCATGGAAGCTTATGTTCATCGTTCGGGTCACCAGTAACTGTATTTCTCTGTGTCATGCTTCAGAAAAACGCAGAGTCACTTAATCACACTTCTTGGCCATTGATGATGATGACGATAACTGTAACCTACTTGCTCAGGGGGATTGGCCGAGAATTTATTATGTGAATTTGTGAGATGATGATCATGAAATAAAAATTTATTTTTTCGAAACAGTGTTCGCGAGTTTGAGCTCGGGGTCACCTTAGGTGGGAAGGTACCTAATTTCAGGAATCCTCTGGCCGCAATCGCCTCCCGGGCCCTGGCGACATGTCTTCATTGGTCGTCTAGGTAACGTGCGGCAATCTTGGCCTCCCACAACTCGGCTAGGGGGTCAATACGTGCAGTCATTGCGGGCTTGGTATCGGCATCTTCGGGGTGACACGGGCACTAGAGTAGTACTTGGGCCAGTGTGTCTGGCACGCCGTATATCGGGCAGTGTTAGGCGTACGGCGTTGGGTAGACTCTATGCAGTAGGGCGCCGTGTGTATAGGTGTTAGCTTGAAGTCTCAGAAATGTTGTGGCCTCTTTTTTAGTCAGCTTGGGGTGAGGTGGCGAGTACACCCTGCGAACTAGACAATAGTGTTGTAGGATGACGTTCTATGTCGGTGGTACGGTCTCCACTTATTCTGGAGTGCTGGCTAACTGCGGGTCAAGCGAGGTGATGAGGAAGGTCCGGTTGACGTGACCGTGGGCCGCTGCGTGAGCCGCTTCATTTCCCTCGAGCCCCTCGTGCTCAGGCACCCATACCACGCAGCTGTAAGGAAACGGAGATCGACTCTTTTTCAGAATTATGAGAGCTTCGGTGGAGATTCGGCCTCGCGTGTAATAGCGGACAGCAGATTAGAAATCTGTAAAAACTACGAGTGCATCCTCATCAGTCCTAGTGGCAACGACGATCGATGCTTCCTCGGTAGACTCGGAGCTCCGCACCCGGAGGCTGGCGGATGCCAGCTCTTGTCCTTCTGCGTCGAACACACTTAAAGCGTAGGCGTTGTTGCCCGGGCATTTAGCCACGTTGACGTAGTGAGCGTCTGGATCGTTCTGGCGTCTTTTGCAGATGGTGTCGACTCAAGCGATTCACCTTTCCCGATGGTACTGGGGATGCATGTTACGCTGTGCTTCGGCGATGCTGAATAATTCTCGCAGATATGACGGCATCTTCTCGTTGCGGTCTGCCTCGCAGATGTAGCTCTCACTGTAGCCCAAGCGCTCAATGACCGATCTGCCCGTCGACGTAAGCATAAGCCTCTCGAGGTAGCTGGTCCATTGGGCTTCTACCAGCTGATTGATATGTGGTGTTTAACGTCCCAAAACCACCGTATGATTATGAAAGACGCCGTAGTAGAATGCTCCGGAAATTTCGACCACCTGGGGGTTCTTTAACGTGCACCCAAATCCGAGCACACGGGCCTACATTTCCGCTTCCATCGGAAATGCAGCAGCCGCAGCCGGGATTCGATCTCGCGACCTGGCAGTCAGCCGCCGAGTACCTTAGCCACTAGACCACCGCGGTGGGGCAGCTTCTACCAGCTCTTGCCAGGTGTTTTGTATATCCATTCTTAGGTGTCTGGTGGTCGATGCCATTGGAGGTAGCCCTATGGCGAGCACTTTGCGGATGAGCACATTCAGCTTGTCGACTTCAGATGTATTGAGAGCGAGGTACGGGGTTCCAAAGGTGATTCGGCTGGTTAGAAGAGCCTGCGCAATTCTCTGGGTATCGTTTTCCTTCAGGCCACTGCGTCGGTTTGCGACTCTCCTTACGAGGTGCGTGAGCTGGAAGACTGTGTTTAGAAGTGTAGGAAGCATGGCGGCCCCTGATCCGTCGTGGTGCAGGTGCAAGCCGAGCATGTGAAGTGACCTTCGGTATTTGGACCCCGTGAAGGATGATGCATGGGTCTGGCGCTTCGCGGCTAGGATGTCTTCCTCACGTGCGGCCCTTGAGTACCAGTACTTTCAATTTTTCAGGTGCACAATGGCTGTTCGCATATTTCGCAGTTAGGAATGCCTTCGTTGTCTGTGGTGACTGCGTCTTGTCCGCACTTGTAACAGAAGTCTTTTCTGGGCCTGGGACAGATGTCTTGTCGGTGCCCAATGGCACCACATTTGTGGCAGAACTGCACAGACTTTCGGTAGGGTGTGCAGCGGTATATTATCCACTTTGATAGGTGTAGTACGAGACGTGTGGGCGATAAAAAATGATGACGGTGGTGGAAGACTGACCAAGCATGCGAGAGCCAAGGACCATGTATCGTGAGTCGACTCTGAGGCCAGCTACAATTTCGGCACCGCTGGTTCCTGGGAGAAGTCCGTAGATGACACCTCTGCATACATCGCCGGGATGTCTCACGTGGGGGTTCACACTGAATAAAGTGCCGCCTAACTGGATGGTATTAATGCTATTCAGCTTGGTTGCGTGTTTTGTGTCGGCGGTACTAGCAATGATAATGTTTTCAATGCTCTGCACTTGAACTCGAACGTTGTCGTAGAAATCCTGTTGTGTGAGACCGCTTGATCGTCCGATAGCGTGCGTAATTGATGTTAGACTATTTTGATAAGTCGAGTGCGGCTTGTGGCCTGTAGAGGATTTTAAACTTGTCTGTAGGAAAAGGGGGCATCTTCAAGTTGCGTTGCTTTGAAGGTTTTTGCGTGGGCAGAAGCTCTTTTTCGGGCATCTCATTGGATGCTTGAATCAAGTTCGGTGCTCGTTTTTTCTGCGTCTGACTTGCAGCCATTCTATATGCTCCTTTCCTGTTGTTTTGCCACTGTTGACATCATACGTCCATGCCGATTTCTCCATGGGCGTGTCGGCGTTCACCTAAGTTTGCAGTGATGTTGGTTCTTCTTGTGGTCTTGTAGTAGCCATCAACTCGCTCTGAAAGCCTACGTGGCTGGTAGCAAGGGGCGTCTCCCTCTAGTCAGGTTTTCTGGTCGAGAGAGAAACGCGAAGCTCCTTCCCGGGTCCGCGCGTTCGTTCAGCGGGTGTACATGCAAAGCGAACCACAAGTGCGAGAAGCACTCACGCATCGGATGACGGCGTAAGGGTTAGCGGGGAGGAGCTTGGCGTCGAGATGTTAAGAGTTCGGCGTAGATAATCACTCACCACTTAGTGATAAGTGTCAGTTCTTTCCTTGCAACTTGGTGAATTGGCCAGTGCAGAAACCCAGAACTAACACAGCATTGAACCACAAAAACAAGCATAAAAAGCAGGAGACAATGTGAAGTGCAGCCGCACTCCATGGCCCCCTAGCGGAAAAACCAATTCATGAGACATTTTCAGTATTGAATACTGATGCGCAAAATAATAACTTACGCAACACAGAAAGAGTGCAATGATTGTTTTTCAACCGTTTACATCAGATAAAGCAGAATCCTCCTCCCCACCTTATTAGCTAATGTTCCAAGTTGTGTGCCAGAAGAAAAAAAGATCACCACAATGGTTATGTTTTAACATATGGTGACCGACGGCGTGCCTTAATAAAGAAATGCTTAAGAGATGTAACGTCTGCTTAACCAATGTGCATGTATAGTTATTTAAAGGATCATGAGATGGAGATAGCCACGTGCGGGCAATACGAGAGGTTCGCGGGGCCAATGTCGCGCGTGTGCCCTGTGTATAAGACCGATAACCATACTGCCCACGTTGGCCTTTATCTTTCGCTTACTATCTAAGGCCGGTGCCGTCAATTTCCATTAAGGGAGCGGCTCAATTCATGCTAGGACACTAGTGTGACCTGTTGAAGCACGCATAATAAAGTTATTTTCATCCATCACAGTTCATATATGTATATATACAACTCCCGCAGAGCCTTTCAATTTCCTCCACGGCGCTCTGCGAGTCATGTAAAGCTCCCGCCGACCATACACACACTGCATTCTTCAAGCACCACACTGCATAAGCAATAGAGTGTAAAGGAATAAGAGAGACATCATCCTTGCTGCGGGCCACCTGTTTTAGTTCTTATTCTGCTCTCGTTCTCCTCTTTCTTTAGCCGCGTATGCGCCCGTGCCCGAGTCCCAGTGGCGTTGTCATCTGCATATCTTTACACTCTACATCCACTCAACTGTCATCCACACCCCATCGAAGCTGCAGCTCGGGCGTCCGGCTACCTGCCCTTCTTCGGTGGTAGAACTCGTGAAGGACATTGCCATGATGGCCCATGCCCCATCGATGCCCTCTAGATTCATAACAGAAAGCCGCGCTGGCAGCCCCACAAAATACGTCGGAAGCAAGTACTCTTATTCGCCACTTGTCTCCTATGCGCCTGTGTCAGACGTCATTACATCGTTAAAAGAGGTCGAGACCACTCCTAATCTGGAACTATTGGAAGAGCAAATCACACATTAGCCATTGCAGTATAGACAAGCGCAAATGTTGGCTCCAGTCATGCTTCACCCGCCTCCAGTACTGGCACCCACCTTGAACCATCATTCCATTGCTGTGCTCGCCGACCCACTAGAGTACATGTTCACCGTCTACAGTGCAGCTCCACTGTGCAAGAAGGGAACAAGAACAAGCTTTTTTAAGGGGTGAATGAACCACTCGTTACGCCCTTCGCATTGTGCAATGACTGCTTGTTCTTTCGCTGTTGTAAAACGCTTTATAAATTGTATTAACGCGATTGCTTTCCCGACATCAAGCCTGCCTAAGGCAAGTTTAAAACAAGACACAAGCACCGGTGTACCTTAGTGGTAGAATACTGCGCTGGCGCTCAGCGTGCCCGTGTTCAAGCCCCACTGTGCCATTGGTGCTAGGCCATGCCTGCCTCAGGAAAGTTCGACAACAATTTACAAGCACCGGCGTAACTCAGTGTAATCAAATCAAAAGGCATTTCCTCGTCGTGGTCTTCACTGTTTATGGTGGGCCCGTATGGTGGGTTTTTATTGCGATCAGGATGCACGGCCTGCACGCATGTATTTCCTTGAATGTATGGCTGAACTGCAAAAAGCTCGGAAGATTGTACCTGAGTGGTTGTTGAGAGTAGAGCTCTTGGCAGCACTTAGTGAATTTTAGTGTGTGTCGGGCTGTTACTGCTTGTTTTTATTGTGCTTGTGGTTTGATGTACGCGCCTATGAACAGGCAATAAAGCGAAAAAAAAAACGGTCTAACTCAGTTGGAGATAACTGGGCTGGCACCCAGCAGACCCGGATTCAAGCCCCACTGAGTCATTGATGCAAGTTTTTATTTCTAATTTCGTGTGATGCTGTTACGGACACCGGCGGCCGCGGCGGCGGCGGCAGTGGCGGACAACAACTGCGCGTGACCAGAAAAGTGATCTAAAACTAAAAAGACACCCCTGCGGCGATACTGCCTGAAAGCAAGCAAAACCATATAACACAGTCATTTCCTGCGAACGAATTAACTACATCCTTCAACTGCGACAGTGATTTCAGTTAGAAGCGGGCGTGCAAAACAGCCATTATTGTTTATGTATACTACGTAAAGAATGACAACACGTAAAGCTGAATCTGAAAAATAGCATGCGTACGTAAATGCTATGGCCCTATTACATTGCGCATGCGCGTTGCAATAATTCCAATCCTGTAAGCATGCGATTCCTCTAAGCCAGCTAGGCTACATCTCTTACGACCGCGCAACCAAAGCGGCGGACGTATGCACCTGTCTTTAAAACAAGTCGGAACGCGCGAGTGATGACAGCAATATGTTAAGGTAAAAGGGCATCGCCGTGCCACCTGATGTAGTGAGGGCGCATACACGTCCCTTCGTTTACACATCCATATCCTTTGACTCGCTTGAAGCGGACTACGTGATTAGATGCAGCGTTTCGCGCTACTAGTGGCATTCTTCATTCAATCCGTGATGCGCTCAATTCGACGGGGACACGGCGGCGACGAAATGTGCATGGCTCGTTTAAGGACAGTATGTTTGAAGTGTATGCGAGCCGCATGCACTTCACCGCAGCAGAATCGAAAGTTTGGCTAGTTGGGTATACATGGTGTAACTGTGCTTTTGGCGCACCAAAAAACAAAAAAAAAACACAGAGGGACGCAGGACAAGCGCTTTCTCGCCACTAAAAGATTTATTAGAAAGAGAAAAATATATATTCAGGCAATCAATATCAACTTATGCGTGTGAAAGCAACGCCTGCGTGCTTGTTTGACTGTTCTCCAGCTGCTACGGTGGTATACGTTTTGCCTTCACACGCATTCGTTGATATTTATTGCCCACGTATATATTCTTTTTTCAATAAACCTTTTAATTGCGAAAAAGCGCTTGGCCTTTGTTCATTTGTGTTTTTTTCGTGCGCTAAAAGCACAGTTATACCACACACTTCACCATGCCCCCGTCTAGTTAAGCGGGTGAGGGATCGAAAAAAAAGGTGACGCACAAAGCTCAAAACGCTACGCGCAATCACTTGGTCCGCTGCAGGCGAGAAAAATGTGTGTGAAAATGAAAAGACGTGCATGCGCACTCACCACGTCAGATGGCGCGGCGTTGCAGTTTCTGTCATATTGCGGTCGCTATCACGTCCAGACTTATTCTGCAGACTGGTGTAGATGGGCCCGTTTTACTTTTTACAAAAAAAAACAAAAAGCAAAAGCAGGCATGCCAATTGCACAGTGAAACGGCCATTTACACAGATACAAATGTTGATTGATGATAAATATGTGGGGTTTAACGTCCCAAAACCACCATATGATTATGAGAGACGCCGTAGTGGAGGGCTCCGAAAATTTCAACCACTTGGGGTTCTTTAACGTGCACCCAAATCTGAGCACACGGGCCTACAACAGATACAAATGTCGTAAAGCAAAGCATAGCTAGTGTATAGCCCACAGCCTCCAATTGACGCTTCTTACGTGTAATCAAAGCATTCGTTGCATGCAATTATTTTTCATACACCTTGTTTCCATAGAAAAGTGGCAAACCACCGTAGGAAAACTGTGCATCGTCATGACCGAGGCGCCATATGTGCGATGATTAGAGCGTCGGGGTGCCCGTTAACATAGTTTGAACCATAAAGTTTCCTTAAATAGAATGGACTGTGGCGCTGTAATCGTTCAGCAACAATGGGAATTATGGGTATGGTATGCAATTGCTCATTTATTGCCACGGTTTGGTTTTGTTTCGAAGGAAAGAACAAACCGTTTTTTTTTACTTACTTCGTTACCCGATTTGAAGTGGTGAGTCTGAATGAGTGAGGTAGTGAAGCGTAAGTGCCGAACATTTGCCGATCGTTGTTTCGTGACAAAGCAGCTTCAAACCACGCGAAGCCTGAACGAACGTAAAGTACGAAGAATATAGGCAAATACATGTCACTCATAATACGCATGCTTGCTGAAGCGTCATTTGCTGCAGCTGCCACAGAAACTAGCGCCAGAGTTCCCTCTAGTGTATATTTAGGAAACTACGATTTGAACTAGTTGGAACGCCCAGGAGCATCATTTACCGGAGCTCGGCGCGTTCTTTCACCACGGGTCCACAAATCTTCCGTTGTATGGCGTGCAGTATGAATGACGAATCTTCAGTGCTGCCAACACGCGGGTCTTTCGATATGCGCAGACACCCCACGTGTGGACACGGCGTGAGCTGCAAATTCAATGTACATTTTCTTGTTTAACCCCTCCAGCCCTTCACTCGTTTTGGCCCCAAGATATCCTTCGCGGAAGGCTGTATCGAAACCCGTGCTGTATAGTATACCATCAACGAATGACTGAAGCACCAAGATTCCACGCTGTTGCATCTACCCGATCCACCGGTATTCACCTACCGCATGCGCAGAGAGTGTTGGAGGTTAACGGCGGCTAAGAGCAGGTCTCCAATTGGTTACCAGATTCCGGCTTTCGGTAGCTGCCGTGCGGTGGCGCCGCCGCAGCCGAAAAGTTGCAAATACGCCTACTCATGTGACCCAGGAACTATGAACTAAATTTGCGGATGGGTTTCCTCACCACAATAGTCGGCTGTTAACCTTACCCTTTCGTATCTTGAACAACTAAACGAAGTGTGCTATAGTTGACGAACGCATATGCATGGAAGCATGCAGTTAGCTTGGTGCATTCAACATTTCGTGGCCTTATCAATCCACGTTGCAACATACAAAATAAGAAAACATTCATTCAGCAGGTCCACGGCTGCAGTGCACATGTGTCTTGGTAATAACGTCGCACCTTTCTCGGTACCATAGGAACACGCCAATGAACCAGCTTACACATTGCGCTCAGATCCACCATATTCATTGACAATCTTAAATTAGCCTTCATTGGCGCAAAGGCATCCGTGGCCAATTCAATAAAACTGAACTTACCTTAGAGACCGAGGCAGTCGGCATAATTTTTTAAAACCAATGAGACTTATGGATAGCGAAGGTAGAAGCAATCTATATAATGTTACCCGACTCGTGACAAATCAAGGCTGGCGTAAAATTTAGCCTTTTACCACGTAGACTTCGTCCTGCATTATAAGTTACGGCTTGGGAACTCAAGTCGCCGCCTGATCAAACGGGTACAGCCCCATCCATGGATCCGCCTACCAAAGTCCATGCTGGAACAAGGGTATACCAAACATGGTGTCGAAGCATCACAGTGTAGTTGACGTTACGCACATGGTGTTGAATTTCCCCAAGTATGTTGACCCGTACCATATCGCCTGCCTACATGTCAAACAGTTCGGCAAAGTGACCTAATCATCGGCCGACGGTTCCCACAATGCGTCGAATCTGCCTTACATTGTTGTCCTATTTTCCTGTACCATAAGAAGTTGGCCATTACTTAGCGCTAAAAACGATGCCAAACACAATTTAAAAGCAGTGCCAAGTGTCACACTCACCTATCGCGTGCTTCTGGCAACAGTCACCGAGATTTCTCGGTACAACGAGGCTTCGAAGCCGCTATGTGGTGCACAAGCCACGAATGCGA